>NC_142763.1:9127500-9152500 GCF_054948205.1 Urtica dioica subsp. dioica
AACACACTTTTTTATTTAAAATATTCAGAAATGAAAGCTTACCCATAAATAATTGAAATCATACATGCATGTATTATACAAAGAATAATCAAACACGTGCAATTTATGATACTACATAACAAAAAATTGAAACGTAAAAGTCCTTGAATGCTCTCTTTCCTGGATTCAGGCTGAAATACAGCTCAATTAAAAAATAAATATTAATTATTAACTATACGAGATTTAGAAAGAAAAAATCAGAAACACATAATTGATAATTGTAGTAACTGTTATTACATATAGTGAACGCCGTTAAATAAAACTTGTTATCGTAGAGGGAGACATCTGGCTGAAAAAGCATAACATGCAATGACTAATGACTAAGTTAAGAATTGGAGAGATCGTGATTGTACCACCTTGCTTGTGTTTAGCAGCTGCTGCTGACAAGTAACAGACATGTAATAACATTTGCCACGTTATAATAAGGAAGAATTTCGCAATAATGCGTTTTTTATGAGCAAAAAACAGCTGTATTTATATATATAGACAAATGTCAAGCGTATAAGAGAGGAAAGAAAATACAGCTGCCCAAAGCGACGTGGCTTGCTCAGGATTCATTAGCTTGTTCTTAATTTTTTTTTTAATTAATCTATGTAGATAAATGAAAGTTCAGGAAGTATATAACAACAACTATTTTAATGAGTTGGTTTTGATTGCGAGATTCTACAAAGAAAACATGTCTGAAAATATTTTTGTATTGTTATGAGAAATATCTGATGTTGGACTTAATGTTATGATAGTACCTATAATAATAGAACCGAGAGAGAGAGTATGTGGATAGTAACAAATCTATTTTGAAAGGCGGTTTGACCCATTCTTGTTTGCTTTCTTCAAGTTTCATTATATCTCTGTAACAGTTTAAGAAGAAAAAAGCTTGCGTTTATGCATTGTTTTGAATAATGAAATGTTAAGCCACTTCTGATTCTAATTTTAAATTTTTTTGTATTATGCATTCATATATGTTAACGTTTGGATGGGAGGTATATCCAGGGTGGGCAAAGAAGGGGTGAGAGAGAGATAGAGAGATTAAATTCATAGAATCATCAATCAATATGAAAAACCATACACAATTCCGAGCCCAATACACCAAAACCTACTAGAAAATAAACTCTGTTCACAATTCAAGAAGTGAACCAATCCCTCCGATTAGACTCCACTATCCAGCTAATAGAAAATTAATAGTCTAAAATAATAGATTAAACAACTCTTTTCATAAGCCTACCCACTCCGAACACTTATTTATACTAAAACATAATTAAATAAATAAATAGCATGTAACTCAATAACTAATGTACTAATTTACCAAACCTAAGAGCAGCCAATGCATATGTCACGACCCGCGAGCTCTAGCTCGCACGCGAGCCGCGACGTACTTACATCTCTTTCCTCCAGAATATTTAAATAAACATAGCATTTGTATATAGTAAGCGGAAATAAATTAAATAGCTATAAGACATATATCATAAGTAATAGAATTTTCGGGGAAATTTTTCGCTTTTATTTCACATACAAGTCTTATAGCGACTATATACATAACAAAACACACTCGTTTGTTTTGGACATATCTTACATATAACTTATATACAAACATGGACGCAAAACAAGTAACTAGAATACAAGTTTACTAGTTACATAATAAAACACCATTTTTCCCCGTTTAAAACAAAAACTCTCATTGCCACAGGTCGAGCGACGCAAGCCTGGACTAGATCTCCTCCTTCTACCCGAGTAAAGCCTTTCCTTTGCCTACATTACCAAGGGTCATAAACTATGAGTCGAAAGACTCAGCAAGTGGGAGTCTATCTAGTAATAAAAGCGACTAGATGACATGTGACGTGCACATAACACATAAATTATGCATGAAAGACATATGATTCCTATCATATGATATGCAAGCACGTGCATACTTACTACATGTGAACTTGTCATCCTGATCTTCAGGTCATCCAACCACCCACTGCAACAACCCTCAGAATGACAAGTAGCCAACCCTCAGACCCGAGCAATTTAATCATGAGGGTGACTCCAAGTTTTAAACTTCGTCTAGGATCCTCTAATGGTACCATCTCCAATCATAGGGGCGCTCAGGAGCTCCCTGAAAGCTCAGACGTGCCCGGCACGCCGGCAGTTACCAATTACAACACTGCGCCCGTCAGGTATCCCTGACAAAAACACAAGTCTTCAGACTTGCTGGTACCACCGACATCTGTTCTTTTTAAATGTTTGGTACCCGATGGAATCAGAGTACAGCCCTAAACTACAACGGGAAGAGCATCGTTTCGAGTAAAACTCGATTAAATATTGTTTAATATGCTCGTCATAGTATTTTGAAAGAGAAATCAAGGTGTGACCCTTGTAGTCCCTAGAACAGATATCTCAGCTGGAATCTGAGAAACGTCTGTCCCTGCTTTTCCCGTAAACCCGTCTATCGGGTGAATCTAAAATTAGTAAGTCAAAGGAAGATTAACTAATCAAATAAGAAACGGCTTGGGTTGTTAGCGGGTTACGCTTGAACTTAACGGGACAAACCCGAAGCTACATTTTCAATAATAGTAGCCGAAGCCTTAATCTTGATTAGTTTGTCAAATTCATGGGCTTTCAACTACTCTTGTTTACTAACACAGTAAAATGCACATAAACATGTGATTCCCTTGGTAAGTAGTTGACTTAATTCCCACTTACATGGACTCCTGATTCGCTAGCTCCTTCCCCCTCTAACGCCTAATCGTTACGGCGATAGCTGAAAATATCTGAGGAATAAAATGGAGCGTTGAACACCATTAGTTCTGCACTAGCAGAAATACTAGTCTACAAATTCTCATCCCAGAGAAACTGAACAAGGCGCACAGAACTCATATCCGTCACACGCAAAACATACGTTCTTACTTAAGAGAATCAGAGAAAACAAGAACACGATTCCCACATGAAACAGTGATCAAGAGAGAGAACAAGTCCTACAAGTAGCGACTAAACATGAAACTCGAGATTAGCTATGCTAAGGAAGCATTTAATAACCCAAATCCCTTGGGCCGAGCCCAAAACTAGAACCGAAACTCAACGTTAAGAACCCAAGAGGGAGAAAAACTTGTTCCTTTCCACAACGATCCACAAGAACCAAAATCACTACTCTTAGACTTGTAAAGAAAGTCTTACCTCTAAGATCATAGAAATTAGAATAACCCGTTGGTTAGACTATAAGCGTAGTTAATAAAACAACCCGTTTAAAAACTATAGATATAGGTTTTGAAAATAATACTAATCTTAATTATGGAAATATGTTATAATAAGTAAAATAATTAATTAAAAATAATTAGAATACTTAGCTTAAATAATAATCAAGAAAGAATAATAATAAGTAAGGTTGTACAAACCTTTATTTTCAAAACCACTTAATTATTTTTTTTCAAAACTTAATACTTGTAATAAGAAACATAAAATATGGTTTAGCTTAATTATGAGCTGTAACAAAAATACTTTAAGCTTAATCATAAGCTTATAGGTTATAAAATTATTTTTGAAAAACATTACAATACGGGAATGTTTCGGATTCAATCACACACGTTCGGTACTCGTAACTCACGGAAACCGACACTCACGGAAACCGACACTCTCGGTTTATCTCGAACCCACGAACCATAGCACACCTGAAGCACCCGATTTGAATCCGAAACAACTCACTAACTCACGTGATTAGTATCATAAACGTACATAACTATTTTACGAATAATATTACATATTATAGTTAAAAGACTTTTAGTAGAAACGACTCGGTTAACAATTAGAGTCGGGAGCCGGTACATTCACGACTCGTCGTCGCCGCCGTCGCTGTTCAAACGCATCGTCGCCGACGCGGAAACGAAAGGATGCCGAGTCGCTGTCGTCGCTGCGTAACTCACTCTGCCTCGACACGCTGAGGTTTCGCAGCCCGTGTCTGCACCGTCGCTGCGCGCTGTCACAGCCTCAAGACATCTCACCGAGCCGTTGACGTATCGCTCGAACTGAACAGCCCCTCTTTGCCTTGTCGCTGAACCCGAACAGCCCTCGCTGCTCGCCCGCGACTCGCCGGAACCATCCTTGCTGCATCCTCGTACCTGCGGTACGAGCTCGGAGAGACACGCAGCACCAACAAGAGAGCATGGTTAGATTAAAAATTGAACCGAGGATACCCAAGTTTCTCGATTCGAAATCAATTCCCGAACAAGGCATTCGGAAATCGAACACTCACCCGATCCTAACCCGTCCCACGCTCAGCAACAACAACAACAAAAACCAAAGACGAGCAACACTTTCAACCAAGTAAATTTTCTAAAAAGAACCTATGTTATTCACATCCTAGCGAGTCTCCGACTCGTCTAAAAACACCACAAATTCAGATCCGATCCTACGCATATCAGTACCACACCACAGACAAAACAAAAATCCACTCAACATACTTCAAAGCCAAGCACATACTCTGAAATCCGAAACCTCCAAAAATCAGCCCAAAAGTGAACCAAAACACAACTTACGTGAAAACTGAAATTGAACAAGTAAAACTCCAATTTTCAACACTTAAAATCAGAGTCCTAATCAACAATTAACTGATTCAAGCATCACACATGAAAACCCCCAATTTTCCCTTCCAAATTTTCGGCCAAAATATCCATAAAAATCTGAAAATCCTAACTCAAATAATTTCAGCTCACTACAAGCACAAACCGAGCCCAAACACAAGCAACCCACGAAATCAACCAAATGAACTCAAAAACCCCTAATAGGAAAACATAGGAATCGGACTAGAAACAAAGAAAACGAGTTGGATTTCCTACCTTGATGTAGAAAACGAACCCACAACTCTCGGCTTCTCCTACTCCACGAAATCCCGCTCAACCTTGTGGAGAGAACAAAATCGGAGCCAATGATTCTCAGCGTGATTGAAGAAGATGAACGAAGGAAAAGAAAAAGAAATGGAGATGAAGAAGATGAATAACGGGAAGGAGAAGAAGAGGACGAACTCACCTAAACCACTCCGGCGTCTCTCGGTCGTTGTTCTCTCTTTTTTTTTTTTCTTCCGTGCGTTTTTTTTTTTCCCCTTCTTGCTTTGGTTTGTTCCAACGTGAAAGTGAAAAGATAAGGGTAATAGAAGAGTCTAGAATACTATATGTGTGGCTGAGAAATTAATGGGATAAGGACCAAAAATAATCCTACTAACTTCCTCATTCTCAAATTTCCTTTCAAATAAACCACCTTTTGTTTGCAAATCGATCCTTTTACTCTCAAAATAAACATCTCGTCCATAATTAAATGGAAACGATTTAGAAAATAAACCGAGATAATTTCTCGTTGATTCTAATTTATTTTGAATATATTTAAGGTGTTTCGGAAATTATTTTCACTCCCGAGACTCTTCTTAGTACTCGAGGACTCACCGAAAATATTATTCGGGAAATTAAAATCATTCGAGTCCAACTCGAAATTCTCAACTCATTCCGAAATCTTTAATTGACCTTAAATATTTATTTTCTAAATCTAGGACCATTTCACGCTCTAGTGAAATTATAATTTGCAACAATACTCGATTCAAGGAAAAAACTCGTTCATTGATTCCAACGTTCACAAGACGAGTTACACAAAAAGCCTTACTTTACAGCATACCTCCGATGAGTCTACGGAACTGATGCTTCTGAGGAAGGGTGACAGATAGGCTAAAGGGTGGGCTTTCAGCTTTTCTATGAGGGGGTTTTTAATATTATTTTATTATTATAATGCTTTAGCTAGCTATAATGCTTTAACCCTATAGGCTACGTAAGCTAGCTAGGGTTTGTGAAAGCTCACACGTCCATTCACCTCTGCTCTCCTCAAAACCTGGTGGTACATTAATCTCTCTCTTCTCTGACACTCCCTTCCTCTGCCTCGTCACCTTGATACGTAATAACGTGTGATATATTAAAGCGGATTTATATATGTATGGTTCATTGATTTCAACTATCGCAATTATTGATTTTTGCATAAATGAGATTGTCGTTCGTCATATATAAATTGGGTTCACCGGCTTATCTGCTGTTTTTTAAGACCACAAGCAAAAAGTCACGCGCATGAGAATAGTTTGCGATGAAAAAGAAGAAGAAGAGAGCACAGTGGTTCCCAAAAAGTTCAACAAAGCTCTTCTTACTCTATCTATCTACTTCTTCTCACTTAATTCCTCGTCACGTGACTTCTATTATTATGGCTGTGTATTGCGATGACGATGTGATATGCCCTTGAAAAAGACGTAAATCATAAATAAACAACTAATTAACATATATATGGTTGTGCGTTGAATATAGGAATCTAACCACACTATGTGTATATATAAAAGCCGGAGGAAAATGTTTTTCTTTTAATCTTAATACTACCTTAATTTAACTGTTAACTATTTTCTTTCTCTCTCTCTTTTTTTTTTTTGCTAGCAAACTGTTAACTATTTTCAGGAATCCCCGGTGGGCGATGACGAACAATTTTCATAGCAAGTTAGCAACTTCTTCAACTATAAAAAGTTTTGCCTAAAAATTAAAACCCGTCACAAAAGTATTAACAAAGAGAGTGAGAATAAAGAAACCCACATCCTCATTTTAAAGGAATAATACTAGAATTATGATCACTTTAATAATTTTGTACCAAAATTCATTAATTACATTTTAATAAAAAAAATTATTACTTATCTATAGGAGAGAGAAATGTTTGGTATCAAAATATTTCTAAATGACTAGTCATTTAATTTTTTTTTGTATTTATTTCTTAATCATTTAATTTAATTACATTTAATATTTTAACAAACACATTATGTTTAAAAAATAAATAAACTAACACATTTAACTCTCTCTCTCTCTCTCTCTCTCTCTCTCTCTTGCGTGGCTGATTATATGGGTTGTTAAATGCTAACGGCGTCGGACTGCATAAAAGCGACGTATGGTTCATTTTCGTTCTTGATATTTATTTTGTTCTTCGTGTTAGATTTTGTTCTTCCTTTACATTTTTTTCCTAGTTTAGAGTTTAGATCTTTTCATTAATATATAATGTATGCGAAATGGAGTGATATGTGAAGTAAATTAATATAATTTTTTAAAAGTTTTTTGGAATCTGGAAAAAAAAATTATTTCTTTGAAGATCTATTGATATCTTTGTCAATAAATTTGTGTACGTCAATAAATCTTCAAAGAATATGAAAGTGAAGTATTAAAAGAGATGTAATTTATAAGAGAAATGAAAAAGGAAATTAATAAAGTTAAAAAGGTGAATGTACAAAAGGCAGTAATAGTTCCAAATTAAAACACAAGTAATGGGTTTTGATACTATCAAAATGATCATAATTTCGATATTATCTCAATTTTAAATATATGTTTCTCTTTACTCTGGTTTCCATCGAATCTTCTCGAATCTAAATAATTCAATAAAAATTAAATTGGTTGTCGTTTTTTCTTAATTAGATTTTTCATGTTTTACGCATACCCAATTTTTCTTGTGTTGTTTAAATGGAGAGAATATATAAAAGAAAGGAAATTATGATGGAAAATGTTTAACTAACATTGGGATTTCATTGGAAAAATTACATGGATGGTATTTTAAAAGTGCAACGTTCCAAATATAGTTGGTGTTTTGAATCCTTTCAAAGTTTAGAGGTTTTCAAACTGTAAATGTCATCTTTCTTTTAAATAAAATAGTAAACAGTAAATTAAATTAAATATAACCCAAAACAGTAACAATTTTTGGATTAAAAAAAATCTATAAACATAAAAAAAATGACAATTAAAAACTTGAAAAAGATTATTTTTGTGATAAATATTTGGACCATATTAGTTTTAAAAAAAACACTATCACAAACAATTTTCACAAATATATTCTATTTTTCATGAAAAATAGGGTGGAAAATAAAGCGTCTAAATTTTAAATGCGGGCCGTATAAATTTCTATTTTCTCACTTTATTCTCATATTTACCCTTTATTTTCCATAACATCAAAAACAAGATATAATTTTTATTTTTTCCTCTTAATTTCACTTCCATTTATATGATCACTCGTGTTTTCTCATTCTCTCATATATTGAATTCCAAACGGGTAACAGAGGATAGTCTATGAGGTGTCAGTTTCCTTCTAATGCAATTCTTGCGTATGCGGTCAATCGTGGTATCCTTTTTTTTTTTAGATACAATTAAGAAGTAAAAAGTTATTCAACTTTTCGTTTTGTTGCAACTATTTACGATTTTGTATCTTAAGAAGCATAATAGAATTTCAAGGAATATGCAAATAAAAAAATAAAAATAAAAACTTGTAAATTTCGGATTCACACATCTTATAATACAATGAACTTGATAAGATTATAGCTAGTTTCTAGTAATGGTATCCGATTCTCTACCAAAGTTCATTGAAAAGACCAAGCATTTTGTGCCTTTCTTTTTCTTCTAGCACAAAACATAGCTCACAAAGTTCACAACATCATAGCAAAAAAATAAGAATTTTTTTTTCCTTTGACATAAATTTTGTTGTTCAGTCACCATATCTTATCCAATGGTGAAAATAATAATAATAAATATTATTTTGCTAATTAATATTCAGAAATGAAAGCTTACCCATAAATAATTGAAATCATACATGCATGTATTATACAAAGAATAATCAAACACGTGCAATTTATGATACTACATAACAAAAAATTGAAACGTAAAAGTCCTTGAATGCTCTCTTTCCTGGATTCAGGCTGAAATACAGCTCAATTAAAAAATAAATATTAATTATTAACTATACGAGATTTAGAAAGAAAAAATCAGAAACCCATAATTGATAATTGTAGTAACTGTTATTACCAATTATTAATCATACGTGATAAAAAAAATAATAATAAAAAAACCCAAAACTCAAGAATGAATTCATAGAATCATCAATCAATATGAAAAACCACACACAATTCCGAGACCAATACACCAAAACCTACTAGAAAATAAACTCTGTTCACAATTCAAGAAGTGAACCAATCCCTCCGATTAGACTCCACTATCCAGCTAATAGAAAATTAATAGTCTAAAATAATAGATTAAACAACTCTTTTCATAAGCCTACCCAGTACTCCGAACACTTATTTATACTAAAACATAATTAAAATAGCATGGAACTCAATAACTAATGTACTAATTTACCAAACGAGTGTACCATGCTAAGTAGAACTAAAAAAGTCAGGATGAGTCTACGGAAGTGATGCTTCTGAGGAGGGGCTCTTAAGAACGGAGCGAAAGCGTGAGGCACAAAGAGACCTTTGACTCGCCTGACGTGAAGCGCTTCGTTTGTGGGAGCTCGAGCTTGGTGAATATGGTCAAGTTTGCAGCTGGAAAGCAGGATTTCTTCCTCGGTTTCTCCTATTTCGTTTGTGTTCGGTTCGTCCTCGGAATCCCGTGGATTTTCTCCCACGGGCTTGAGTTCGACGTCTTTCAACTCTACTGTCGGTATCTTTTGAATATAGTATACCAACAAAAAAAAATTATGATCAAGTCAGCGAAACATTCTTCTTCTGATTCACTTTAATTATTGTTGAACACTGAAATCACATTGTGAACGATAAATTAACTTTTAATATTTTGTCCCTTCTTTTGGATTTAGGCTTATAGTTTAGTGGCACGAGAATGGAGATCATCTTCGATCAACATGAATACCATCATTTAGACAAAATTCTGTAAGTGCTCTAAATAGTGGATCATTTTATATGTGTTTTTCGATTTCACAAGAAGAAAGAAAGTTGATATGAACCTGGAAGATTTCAATAGAATGGTACTGAATACAAGATAATCAAGGAATTCGAGAGACCCCAAACTCTCTCAGAAGGCTAGCCTTGCACAAAGGTAAATGATTATTTCTAACCTCTATTTATAGACTAAGTGACAGTCAACATATAAATTATATTTCCAGTCCTAACAAAAACATCTATAGTTTGGACTATCCCACGAACCACGTATTAAATGAACATTTTGGAGCCAAAATTACCAAGACATGAGAAAAGGGAAGCAATTTTCTTTTGTGTTGTCATACATCTTTTGTGTTGTCATACATCTCTTGGCAACGTGAGTGTTGTCGTAACATAACCTTATCACATAATTATTAACCTTATCTCTTTCTGAAAAAAATAAACTTATCTTTTGCAGCCTTTTTTTTTTTTTTTTTTTTGCTTACCCCAATGCTTTTATCTTCTGCCAACTGAAATTTTTTACATTTCATTCATGTCCCACCTCGTTTAATTAAAGTCCCACCTCGTTTTATTAGTTATTTTGTTGGACATAACGTTAAATGACATTTCATTCAAACAACTAATGGTTCGAATAGAATTAACCATGCAAGTGTCACTGTGAAGTTTCAAGACACATGAATGTGAACTAAAATAAATATCCACTTTCTATTCAAAAAGCCATGTTTACGCATGAAACATTATATATAATACGACAACAATATATATACTCTTTTTTTTTTCAACCCCTATGTGTGTGAATCAATGAGACAAGCTAGAGATATGACATGTGTGACGAGGGATTCTCTTTTGTGTTGTCATACATCTCTTGGCAACGTGAGTGTTGTCATTGTAACATTAATTATTAACCTTATCTCTTTCTGAAAAAAAAAAAAAAAAAAAACTTATCCCTTGCAGCTTTTTTTTTTTTTTTTTTTGCTTACCCTAATGCTTTTATCTTCTGCCAACCGAAATTTTTTACATTTCATTCATGTCCCACCTCGTTTTATTAGTTATTTTGTTGGACATAACATTAAATGACATTTCTCTCTAACCAAACAAATAATGGTTCGAATAGAATTAACCATGCAAGTGCCACTGTGAAGTTTCAAGACACATGAATGTGAACTAAAATAAATATCCACTTTCTATTCAAAAAGCCATGTTTACGCATGAAACATTATATATAATACGACAACAATATATATATATATATATGTGTGTGTGTGTGTGTGTGTGTGTGTGTGTATTGAGCAGGAAATAAAATTTCAAGAAAGGCAGATGTGTCTAAATTTATTTCATAAGGGTAAATTAAAATAATTATTTTATCATATGCTTAATTATTTCAACTCATTTAATTGTTCACTTGATTAAAAAATATGGTTATAAGTATATACTTGTCATGTGTAAACATATAAGATATATGTATGTCTATGGAATTTATGTATGGTATTATATATGTATTTGTGTTATTATAAACCAAACCAAATATCAAATATCAGCCAGTTTACTGGTTCTTGAAAGGAAAAAATAAAAAGATCCAGTCAAACCTATGTGTAATTGTGTGTTTTAGTCTTGCTCTTAATACAAAATTTCTCTCTTTCCTAAATAACAAGTTTCAAAGCACAAAAAGGACACCATGCATGATTGCCAGTATGAGTGGGATGCAATAATGGTGGGATGCAGAACATTCAACGAATTATTTTTTGTTTCAGCCATGAACTCAAATTATTAGTTTAAATTTTATATATATATATATATATATATATATATATATATATATATCAAAATTTAAAAGCAGATTCATATATGAAGACAAAAGTCCCAATAGGACATATTTTTAACTGTAAATGTGTGAGTTGTCTATGCTTCTACTCGAGCATGATCAACTTTTTGTTTGCTCAACTTGCTCTCCATATATTTATTGTTTTGCGTGCATAGGCTCACAGTTTTTTTTTTTTAATATAAGCTTATTGTTTCTCACGAATTAACAAGTAATAAAAGACAATTTAAAATAATGATTGCATAACCACAAGTTTCCCTATAAATATAGACTTCATCCACAACAAGTTTTCATATCTTTAAACAAACACAAAAGTTAATAACATCACTGCGCTTCTCATCTCTCTCTCTCTCTCTCTCTCTCTCTCTCTCTCTCTCTCCCACTCTCTAAATTTGCCTATATCAAGTATCAACCACAAAAAGTTAATATCACCGCTAGAAGCATTTAAAAAAAATATTACCGCTACTCTCTCTCCCTCTCGCTTGATGTATATATATATATATATATATATATATACATATTATATTTATGTTTGTGTTGATTAAAGGAGACATTGGGGTGTATGTTTATAGATGCTGACAGAAGATAGAGAGCACAGATGATTTGAAATGCATGGAAGCTATAGCATCTCACTCATTCGTGCTCTCTATCTTTCTGTCGTCGTCACTTTGATATACAACATTATCACCTAAAGTCCCTCTGGTATAACCTGGTGTTTTTTAATCTAAATTTTCTTTATTTTTTTTATTTACTGTGTTATATTGTTCGTGGGGTATTTTTATGATAGTAGAGTTAATCTTTTGCTTTTATTACAGACGCATTGATTTTAAAATTTTGCCGATCTACATACATCTCTAGGGTTTTTTTATGTATATGTATATTTCTAGGGCTGACCTCTAATTTCAGCGTGGCATACAATTTACAGATTCTCATTTGATTATGAGTGTATCGATGATCAAGTTCATTTCGTATTTCTGATGCGTGATTTTCCTACCGAAAGCTAGTTTTGAAAATCCACTCTTTCCATTTAATGTTTTGAATACCTTTTTATTTTACTTTATCCTGACAGATTATTGCAATCCGTATATTTATTCCACTGTTAAGATATATCTGAAGAAATAATTCACCCATACAAATAACATATGAGTTATGTTATGAACTAGTATTTTTTTTAGCAACTACAAAACGAAAGCTTTGTTTGGCTTAGTTTAAGTGTTGTATATGTAATTTTGAGATGTTCTTTTCAATACCATCTGTATCAGTGTGCATACATTGGAATGTTTCTAAGAGCTGGAATCTATTTAGTGGCAAGTGTTTCGACACGTTTTTATCGTAAAAGGGTGTTTTGATGTCTGATGTCATAATTATTAAAAAGAAGAAGAAGAAATTTGAAGTCTCATTATGTACATTTTTTATTTATTAGAAGCAAAAATAACTTCCCGTTTATTGCAAACCCTAAACCTACATTATTAGCTATATATAACAAAAAACAAAATATAAGCAAAATAACATATATATCTATGTATGGATTATATGTAATTTCTGCAGATTCAAAACCCTAGAATTGGAGGACGGTGGTGACCGAAAAGCCCTTTTGGAATGGTGGTGACCGGAAAAACCCTTTTGTAGGAACGATGTGATGAAATCAAGTGTGTCTTATTTGGTGAAAGCCAATATCATTCTTCAATAATCTTACCAGCTATTGTAACTTTGGACGATTACAGTTAATGTCGCCACAAACATTATACGACTAATTGGAAGAATGTATATGGGACTGAATGCAAATTAAGTTGTTTTTTAAGTCTTTATCTTTCTGGGAGAGTGTTTTTGAGGGATATAACTTTTTATAATGCCTTTTTATCAAGGGGTATACTTGCAAACATGGATTTAAATGTCGCCGAAATTCCCCGATTTTTGCCGGCGGTGTCGTTTTCGCCGGGAAAACGGCCGACGAACTCATGAAAGTCGTTTTTCCATGTTATTTCGTTTGATTTTCTCTGAAAATGACATGCCGTTTGTCCATGTTATGTCGTTTTCGGCTTGAAACTATAAACTCATATTCTGGAAAAATAAAATGGCGGAAGCAAAATGAGGAAGAAGAAGATGAGAGAGGGGAGAGGAGAGAGACGAAGTGAGAAGAGGGAGAGAGAGAGAGAGAGACCTGACCTACAATACACTACGTATATAATATACAATCACTGCATAATAGATAACATATTATATCATGACCTGACCTATATGCACTAAGGCCCATTTTCAACAAAAATGTGTAATAAGTGGGAAAATTACAATACTAACGCTTATACGCTTCTTTCAAAACATTATAATGTTTTTCTTTTTTTTTTTGAAATATTTAGGATATTAATACATTCAATATACACTCTTTAGTATATATATTACACAATTATACAATTTCAGTCTACATATTTTAGTATACAATTACATGGTACTGTATAAAAAAAAAAATTAAAGTGATAACAATGATAAGAGTATACAAAATAATTGAATGAGCGAAAGACACAAATACTACTTCAAAAATGTTAATTTCGATGATAAAATTAATAAGAGCGTTCATTTTGCAGGTGCGTTTGCGCTTGGCCAATTTTGACGCACGTAGGTAAAAACTCAAATTATTATGATGAAATCATGAATTAGGACTACCAACATAATTGCAATCTGTATTGTATAATTTTGTAATAATTTTATTTAGCACTGCAGTTAAATAGCCTTCTTCAATCATTGAAATTTTATTTTAACAGCCAACGTTCGATTGATAATTGAAAATTCGTTACTCAACTTATGAACTAATCGAAAGGGTCAAAAATACCTTTTGACCGGTTTTAAATTAAAAAATAAATAAAATAATAAATTATTTACATGGCAGTTTCTTAACTTAATTAATATTTAATTAATTTTCTTTCTCCATATAATTATTGATAAGTGTTAATGACAGTTTATCATAGTTTTGTTTTTTGTTTGCTGTTTAAATTGATTAATGGTAGTTTAACAAATGGGTTTTAGAATTACTTGTTTTTTTACGCTATAGTAGTTTATAACACACTTTTTTATTTAAAATATTCAGAAATGAAAGCTTACCCATAAATAATTGAAATCATACATGCATGTATTATACAAAGAATAATCAAACACGTGCAATTTATGATACTACATAACAAAAAATTGAAACGTAAAAGTCCTTGAATGCTCTCTTTCCTGGATTCAGGCTGAAATACAGCTCAATTAAAAAATAAATATTAATTATTAACTATACGAGATTTAGAAAGAAAAAATCAGAAACACATAATTGATAATTGTAGTAACTGTTATTACATATAGTGAACGCCGTTAAATAAAACTTGTTATCGTAGAGGGAGACATCTGGCTGAAAAAGCATAACATGCAATGACTAATGACTAAGTTAAGAATTGGAGAGATCGTGATTGTACCACCTTGCTTGTGTTTAGCAGCTGCTGCTGACAAGTAACAGACATGTAATAACATTTGCCACGTTATAATAAGGAAGAATTTCGCAATAATGCGTTTTTTATGAGCAAAAAACAGCTGTATTTATATATATAGACAAATGTCAAGCGTATAAGAGAGGAAAGAAAATACAGCTGCCCAAAGCGACGTGGCTTGCTCAGGATTCATTAGCTTGTTCTTAATTTTTTTTTTTAATTAATCTATGTAGATAAATGAAAGTTCAGGAAGTATATAACAACAACTATTTTAATGAGTTGGTTTTGATTGCGAGATTCTACAAAGAAACATGTCTGAAAATATTTTTGTATTGTTATGAGAAATATCTGATGTTGGACTTAATGTTATGATAGTACCTATAATAATAGAACCGAGAGAGAGAGTATGTGGATAGTAACAAATCTATTTTGAAAGGCGGTTTGACCCATTCTTGTTTGCTTTCTTCAAGTTTCATTATATCTCTGTAACAGTTTAAGAAGAAAAAAGCTTGCGTTTATGCATTGTTTTGAATAATGAAATGTTAAGCCACTTCTGATTCTAATTTTAAATTTTTTTGTATTATGCATTCATATATGTTAACGTTTGGATGGGAGGTATATCCAGGGTGGGCAAAGAAGGGGTGAGAGAGAGATAGAGAGATTGAATTCATAGAATCATCAATCAATATGAAAAACCATACACAATTCCGAGCCCAATACACCAAAACCTACTAGAAAATAAACTCTGTTCACAATTCAAGAAGTGAACCAATCCCTCCGATTAGACTCCACTATCCAGCTAATAGAAAATTAATAGTCTAAAATAATAGATTAAACAACTCTTTTCATAAGCCTACCCACTCCGAACACTTATTTATACTAAAACATAATTAAATAAATAAATAGCATGTAACTCAATAACTAATGTACTAATTTACCAAACCTAAGAGCAGCCAATGCATATGTCACGACCCGCGAGCTCTAGCTCGCACGCGAGCCGCGACGTACTTACATCTCTTTCCTCCAGAATATTTAAATAAACATAGCATTTGTATATAGTAAGCGGAAATAAATTAAATAGCTATAAGACATATATCATAAGTAATAGAATTTTCGGGGAAATTTTTCGCTTTTATTTCACATACAAGTCTTATAGCGACTATATACATAACAAAACACACTCGTTTGTTTTGGACATATCTTACATATAACTTATATACAAACATGGACGCAAAACAAGTAACTAGAATACAAGTTTACTAGTTACATAATAAAACACCATTTTTCCCCGTTTAAAACAAAAACTCTCATTGCCACAGGTCGAGCGACGCAAGCCTGGACTAGATCTCCTCCTTCTACCCGAGTAAAGCCTTTCCTTTGCCTACATTACCAAGGGTCATAAACTATGAGTCGAAAGACTCAGCAAGTGGGAGTCTATCTAGTAATAAAAGCGACTAGATGACATGTGACGTGCACATAACACATAAATTATGCATGAAAGACATATGATTCCTATCATATGATATGCAAGCACGTGCATACTTACTACATGTGAACTTGTCATCCTGATCTTCAGGTCATCCAACCACCCACTGCAACAACCCTCAGAATGACAAGTAGCCAACCCTCAGACCCGAGCAATTTAATCATGAGGGTGACTCCAAGTTTTAAACTTCGTCTAGGATCCTCTAATGGTACCATCTCCAATCATAGGGGCGCTCAGGAGCTCCCTGAAAGCTCAGACGTGCCCGGCACGCCGGCAGTTACCAATTACAACACTGCGCCCGTCAGGTATCCCTGACAAAAACACAAGTCTTCAGACTTGCTGGTACCACCGACATCTGTTCTTTTTAAATGTTTGGTACCCGATGGAATCAGAGTACAGCCCTAAACTACAACGGGAAGAGCATCGTTTCGAGTAAAACTCGATTAAATATTGTTTAATATGCTCGTCATAGTATTTTGAAAGAGAAATCAAGGTGTGACCCTTGTAGTCCCTAGAACAGATATCTCAGCTGGAATCTGAGAAACGTCTGTCCCTGCTTTTCCCGTAAACCCGTCTATCGGGTGAATCTAAAATTAGTAAGTCAAAGGAAGATTAACTAATCAAATAAGAAACGGCTTGGGTTGTTAGCGGGTTACGCTTGAACTTAACGGGACAAACCCGAAGCTACATTTTCAATAATAGTAGCCGAAGCCTTAATCTTGATTAGTTTGTCAAATTCATGGGCTTTCAACTACTCTTGTTTACTAACACAGTAAAATGCACATAAACATGTGATTCCCTTGGTAAGTAGTTGACTTAATTCCCACTTACATGGACTCCTGATTCGCTAGCTCCTTCCCCCTCTAACGCCTAATCGTTACGGCGATAGCTGAAAATATCTGAGGAATAAAATGGAGCGTTGAACACCATTAGTTCTGCACTAGCAGAAATACTAGTCTACAAATTCTCATCCCAGAGAAACTGAACAAGGCGCACAGAACTCATATCCGTCACACGCAAAACATACGTTCTTACTTAAGAGAATCAGAGAAAACAAGAACACGATTCCCACATGAAACAGTGATCAAGAGAGAGAACAAGTCCTACAAGTAGCGACTAAACATGAAACTCGAGATTAGCTATGCTAAGGAAGCATTTAATAACCCAAATCCCTTGGGCCGAGCCCAAAACTAGAACCGAAACTCAACGTTAAGAACCCAAGAGGGAGAAAAACTTGTTCCTTTCCACAACGATCCACAAGAACCAAAATCACTACTCTTAGACTTGTAAAGAAAGTCTTACCTCTAAGATCATAGAAATTAGAATAACCCGTTGGTTAGACTATAAGCGTAGTTAATAAAACAACCCGTTTAAAAACTATAGATATAGGTTTTGAAAATAATACTAATCTTAATTATGGAAATATGTTATAATAAGTAAAATAATTAATTAAAAATAATTAGAATACTTAGCTTAAATAATAATCAAGAAAGAATAATAATAAGTAAGGTTGTACAAACCTTTATTTTCAAAACCACTTAATTATTTTTTTTCAAAACTTAATACTTGTAATAAGAAACATAAAATATGGTTTAGCTTAATTATGAGCTGTAACAAAAATACTTTAAGCTTAATCATAAGCTTATAGGTTATAAAATTATTTTTGAAAAACATTACAATACGGGAATGTTTCGGATTCAATCACACACGTTCGGTACTCGTAACTCACGGAAACCGACACTCACGGAAACCGACACTCTCGGTTTATCTCGAACCCACGAACCATAGCACACCTGAAGCACCCGATTTGAATCCGAAACAACTCACTAACTCACGTGATTAGTATCATAAACGTACATAACTATTTTACGAATAATATTACATATTATAGTTAAAAGACTTTTAGTAGAAACGACTCGGTTAACAATTAGAGTCGGGAGCCGGTACATTCACGACTCGTCGTCGCCGCCGTCGCTGTTCAAACGCATCGTCGCCGACGCGGAAACGAAAGGATGCCGAGTCGCTGTCGTCGCTGCGTAACTCACTCTGCCTCGACACGCTGAGGTTTCGCAGCCCGTGTCTGCACCGTCGCTGCGCGCTGTCACAGCCTCAAGACATCTCACCGAGCCGTTGACGTATCGCTCGAACTGAACAGCCCCTCTTTGCCTTGTCGCTGAACCCGAACAGCCCTCGCTGCTCGCCCGCGACTCGCCGGAACCATCCTTGCTGCATCCTCGTACCTGCGGTACGAGCTCGGAGAGACACGCAGCACCAACAAGAGAGCATGGTTAGATTAAAAATTGAACCGAGGATACCCAAGTTTCTCGATTCGAAATCAATTCCCGAACAAGGCATTCGGAAATCGAACACTCACCCGATCCTAACCCGTCCCACGCTCAGCAACAACAACAACAAAAACCAAAGACGAGCAACACTTTCAACCAAGTAAATTTTCTAAAAAGAACCTATGTTATTCACATCCTAGCGAGTCTCCGACTCGTCTAAAAACACCACAAATTCAGATCCGATCCTACGCATATCAGTACCACACCACAGACAAAACAAAAATCCACTCAACATACTTCAAAGCCAAGCACATACTCTGAAATCCGAAACCTCCAAAAATCAGCCCAAAAGTGAACCAAAACACAACTTACGTGAAAACTGAAATTGAACAAGTAAAACTCCAATTTTCAACACTTAAAATCAGAGTCCTAATCAACAATTAACTGATTCAAGCATCACACATGAAAACCCCCAATTTTCCCTTCCAAATTTTCGGCCAAAATATCCATAAAAATCTGAAAATCCTAACTCAAATAATTTCAGCTCACTACAAGCACAAACCGAGCCCAAACACAAGCAACCCACGAAATCAACCAAATGAACTCAAAAACCCCTAATAGGAAAACATAGGAATCGGACTAGAAACAAAGAAAACGAGTTGGATTTCCTACCTTGATGTAGAAAACGAACCCACAACTCTCGGCTTCTCCTACTCCACGAAATCCCGCTCAACCTTGTGGAGAGAACAAAATCGGAGCCAATGATTCTCAGCGTGATTGAAGAAGATGAACGAAGGAAAAGAAAAAGAAATGGAGATGAAGAAGATGAATAACGGGAAGGAGAAGAAGAGGACGAACTCACCTAAACCACTCCGGCGTCTCTCGGTCGTTGTTCTCTCTTTTTTTTTTCTTCCGTGCGTTTTTTTTTTTCCCCTTCTTGCTTTGGTTTGTTCCAACGTGAAAGTGAAAAGATAAGGGTAATAGAAGAGTCTAGAATACTATATGTGTGGCTGAGAAATTAATGGGATAAGGACCAAAAATAATCCTACTAACTTCCTCATTCTCAAATTTCCTTTCAAATAAACCACCTTTTGTTTGCAAATCGATCCTTTTACTCTCAAAATAAACATCTCGTCCATAATTAAATGGAAACGATTTAGAAAATAAACCGAGATAATTTCTCGTTGATTCTAATTTATTTTGAATATATTTAAGGTGTTTCGGAAATTATTTTCACTCCCGAGACTCTTCTTAGTACTCGAGGACTCACCGAAAATATTATTCGGGAAATTAAAATCATTCGAGTCCAACTCGAAATTCTCAACTCATTCCGAAATCTTTAATTGACCTTAAATATTTATTTTCTAAATCTAGGACCATTTCACGCTCTAGTGAAATTATAATTTGCAACAATACTCGATTCAAGGAAAAAACTCGTTCATTGATTCCAACGTTCACAAGACGAGTTACACAAAAAGCCTTACTTTACAGCATACCTCCGATGAGTCTACGGAACTGATGCTTCTGAGGAAGGGTGACAGATAGGCTAAAGGGTGGGCTTTCAGCTTTTCTATGAGGGGGTTTTTAATATTATTTTATTATTATAATGCTTTAGCTAGCTATAATGCTTTAACCCTATAGGCTACGTAAGCTAGCTAGGGTTTGTGAAAGCTCACACGTCCATTCACCTCTGCTCTCCTCAAAACCTGGTGGTACATTAATCTCTCTCTTCTCTGACACTCCCTTCCTCTGCCTCGTCACCTTGATACGTAATAACGTGTGATATATTAAAGCGGATTTATATATGTATGGTTCATTGATTTCAACTATCGCAATTATTGATTTTTGCATAAATGAGATTGTCGTTCGTCATATATAAATTGGGTTCACCGGCTTATCTGCTGTTTTTTAAGACCACAAGCAAAAAGTCACGCGCATGAGAATAGTTTGCGATGAAAAAGAAGAAGAAGAGAGCACAGTGGTTCCCAAAAAGTTCAACAAAGCTCTTCTTACTCTATCTATCTACTTCTTCTCACTTAATTCCTCGTCACGTGACTTCTATTATTATGGCTGTGTATTGCGATGACGATGTGATATGCCCTTGAAAAAGACGTAAATCATAAATAAACAACTAATTAACATATATATGGTTGTGCGTTGAATATAGGAATCTAACCACACTATGTGTATATATAAAAGCCGGAGGAAAATGTTTTTCTTTTAATCTTAATACTACCTTAATTTAACTGTTAACTATTTTCTTTCTCTCTCTCTCTTTTTTTTTTGCTAGCAAACTGTTAACTATTTTCAGGAATCCCTGGTGGGCGATGACGAACAATTTTCATAGCAAGTTAGCAACTTCTTCAACTATAAAAAGTTTTGCCTAAAAATTAAAACCCGTCACAAAAGTATTAACAAAGAGAGTGAGAATAAAGAAACCCACATCCTCATTTTAAAGGAATAATACTAGAATTATGATCACTTTAATAATTTTGTACCAAAATTCATTAATTACATTTTAATAAAAAAAATTATTACTTATCTATAGGAGAGAGAAATGTTTGGTATCAAAATATTTCTAAATGACTAGTCATTTAATTTTTTTTTGTATTTATTTCTTAATCATTTAATTTAATTACATTTAATATTTTAACAAACACATTATGTTTAAAAAATAAATAAACTAACACATTTAACTCTCTCTCTCTCTCTCTCTCTCTCTCTCTCTCTCTCTCTCTCTCTCTCTCTCTCTCTCTCTCTCTTGCGTGGCTGATTATATGGGTTGTTAAATGCTAACGGCGTCGGACTGCATAAAAGCGACGTATGGTTCATTTTCGTTCTTGATATTTATTTTGTTCTTCGTGTTAGATTTTGTTCTTCCTTTACATTTTTTTCCTAGTTTAGAGTTTAGATCTTTTCATTAATATATAATGTATGCGAAATGGAGTGATATGTGAAGTAAATTAATATAATTTTTTAAAAGTTTTTTGGAATCTGGAAAAAAAAATTATTTCTTTGAAGATCTATTGATATCTTTGTCAATAAATTTTTGTACGTCAATAAATCTTCAAAGAATATGAAAGTGAAGTATTAAAAGAGATGTAATTTATAAGAGAAATGAAAAAGGAAATTAATAAAGTTAAAAAGGTGAATGTACAAAAGGCAGTAATAGTTCCAAATTAAAACACAAGTAATGGGTTTTGATACTATCAAAATGATCATAATTTCGATATTATCTCAATTTTAAATATATGTTTCTCTTTACTCTGGTTTCCATCGAATCTTCTCGAATCTAAATAATTCAATAAAAATTAAATTGGTTGTCGTTTTTTCTTAATTAGATTTTTCATGTTTTACGCATACCCAATTTTTCTTGTGTTGTTTAAATGGAGAGAATATATAAAAGAAAGGAAATTATGATGGAAAATGTTTAACTAACATTGGGATTTCATTGGAAAAATTACATGGATGGTATTTTAAAAGTGCAACGTTCCAAATATAGTTGGTGTTTTGAATCCTTTCAAAGTTTAGAGGTTTTCAAACTGTAAATGTCATCTTTCTTTTAAATAAAATAGTAAACAGTAAATTAAATTAAATATAACCCAAAACAGTAACAATTTTTGGATTAAAAAAAATCTATAAACATAAAAAAAATGACAATTAAAAACTTGAAAAAGATTATTTTTGTGATAAATATTTGGACCATATTAGTTTTAAAAAAAACACTATCACAAACAATTTTCACAAATATATTCTATTTTTCATGAAAAATAGGGTGGAAAATAAAGCGTCTAAATTTTAAATGCGGGCCGTATAAATTTCTATTTTCTCACTTTATTCTCATATTTACCCTTTATTTTCCATAACATCAAAAACAAGATATAATTTTTATTTTTTCCTCTTAATTTCACTTCCATTTATATGATCACTCGTGTTTTCTCATTCTCTCATATATTGAATTCCAAACGGGTAACAGAGGATAGTCTATGAGGTGTCAGTTTCCTTCTAATGCAATTCTTGCGTATGCGGTCAATCGTGGTATCCTTTTTTTTTTTAGATACAATTAAGAAGTAAAAAGTTATTCAACTTTTCGTTTTGTTGCAACTATTTACGATTTTGTATCTTAAGAAGCATAATAGAATTTCAAGGAATATGCAAATAAAAAAATAAAAATAAAAACTTGTAAATTTCGGATTCACACATCTTATAATACAATGAACTTGATAAGATTATAGCTAGTTTCTAGTAATGGTATCCGATTCTCTACCAAAGTTCATTGAAAAGACCAAGCATTTTGTGCCTTTCTTTTTCTTCTAGCACAAAACATAGCTCACAAAGTTCACAACATCATAGCAAAAAAATAAGAATTTTTTTTTCCTTTGACATAAATTTTGTTGTTCAGTCACCATATCTTATCCAATGGTGAAAATAATAATAATAAATATTATTTTGCTAATTAATATTCAGAAATGAAAGCTTACCCATAAATAATTGAAATCATACATGCATGTATTATACAAAGAATAATCAAACACGTGCAATTTATGATACTACATAACAAAAAATTGAAACGTAAAAGTCCTTGAATGCTCTCTTTCCTGGATTCAGGCTGAAATACAGCTCAATTAAAAAATAAATATTAATTATTAACTATACGAGATTTAGAAAGAAAAAATCAGAAACCCATAATTGATAATTGTAGTAACTGTTATTACCAATTATTAATCATACGTGATAAAAAAAATAATAATAAAAAAACCCAAAACTCAAGAATGAATTCATAGAATCATCAATCAATATGAAAAACCACACACAATTCCGAGACCAATACACCAAAACATACTAGAAAATAAACTCTGTTCACAATTCAAGAAGTGAACCAATCCCTCCGATTAGACTCCACTATCCAGCTAATAGAAAATTAATAGTCTAAAATAATAGATTAAACAACTCTTTTCATAAGCCTACCCAGTACTCCGAACACTTATTTATACTAAAACATAATTAAAATAGCATGGAACTCAATAACTAATGTACTAATTTACCAAACGAGTGTACCATGCTAAGTAGAACTAAAAAAGTCAGGATGAGTCTACGGAAGTGATGCTTCTGAGGAGGGGCTCTTAAGAACGGAGCGAAAGCGTGAGGCACAAAGAGACCTTTGACTCGCCTGACGTGAAGCGCTTCGTTTGTGGGAGCTCGAGCTTGGTGAATATGGTCAAGTTTGCAGCTGGAAAGCAGGATTTCTTCCTCGGTTTCTCCTATTTCGTTTGTGTTCGGTTCGTCCTCGGAATCCCGTGGATTTTCTCCCACGGGCTTGAGTTCGACGTCTTTCAACTCTACTGTCGGTATCTTTTGAATATAGTATACCAACAAAAAAAAATTATGATCAAGTCAGCGAAACATTCTTCTTCTGATTCACTTTAATTATTGTTGAACACTGAAATCACATTGTGAACGATAAATTAACTTTTAATATTTTGTCCCTTCTTTTGGATTTAGGCTTATAGTTTAGTGGCACGAGAATGGAGATCATCTTCGATCAACATGAATACCATCATTTAGACAAAATTCTGTAAGTGCTCTAAATAGTGGATCATTTTATATGTGTTTTTCGATTTCACAAGAAGAAAGAAAGTTGATATGAACCTGGAAGATTTCAATAGAATGGTACTGAATACAAGATAATCAAGGAATTCGAGAGACCCCAAACTCTCTCAGAAGGCTAGCCTTGCACAAAGGTAAATGATTATTTCTAACCTCTATTTATAGACTAAGTGACAGTCAACATATAAATTATATTTCCA
Source organism: Urtica dioica subsp. dioica (assembly GCF_054948205.1). Classification (NCBI taxonomy): domain Eukaryota; kingdom Viridiplantae; phylum Streptophyta; class Magnoliopsida; order Rosales; family Urticaceae; genus Urtica; species Urtica dioica. The sequence goes on from NC_142763.1 coordinate 9,152,083, forward strand.
GTCCTAACAAAAACATCTATAGTTTGGACTATCCCACGAACCACGTATTAAATGAACATTTTGGAGCCAAAATTACCAAGACATGAGAAAAGGGAAGCAATTTTCTTTTGTGTTGTCATACATCTTTTGTGTTGTCATACATCTCTTGGCAACGTGAGTGTTGTCGTAACATAACCTTATCACATAATTATTAACCTTATCTCTTTCTGAAAAAAATAAACTTATCTTTTGCAGCCTTTTTTTTTTTTTTTTTTTTGCTTACCCCAATGCTTTTATCTTCTGCCAACTGAAATTTTTTACATTTCATTCATGTCCCACCTCGTTTAATTAAAGTCCCACCTCGTTTTATTAGTTATTTTGTTGGACATAACGTTAAATGACATTTCATTCAAACAACTAATGGTTCGAATAGAATTAA
>NC_142763.1:9155000-9180000 GCF_054948205.1 Urtica dioica subsp. dioica
AATCTATTTAGTGGCAAGTGTTTCGACACGTTTTTATCGTAAAAGGGTGTTTTGATGTCTGATGTCATAATTATTAAAAAGAAGAAGAAGAAATTTGAAGTCTCATTATGTACATTTTTTATTTATTAGAAGCAAAAATAACTTCCCGTTTATTGCAAACCCTAAACCTACATTATTAGCTATATATAACAAAAAACAAAATATAAGCAAAATAACATATATATCTATGTATGGATTATATGTAATTTCTGCAGATTCAAAACCCTAGAATTGGAGGACGGTGGTGACCGAAAAGCCCTTTTGGAATGGTGGTGACCGGAAAAACCCTTTTGTAGGAACGATGTGATGAAATCAAGTGTGTCTTATTTGGTGAAAGCCAATATCATTCTTCAATAATCTTACCAGCTATTGTAACTTTGGACGATTACAGTTAATGTCGCCACAAACATTATACGACTAATTGGAAGAATGTATATGGGACTGAATGCAAATTAAGTTGTTTTTTAAGTCTTTATCTTTCTGGGAGAGTGTTTTTGAGGGATATAACTTTTTATAATGCCTTTTTATCAAGGGGTATACTTGCAAACATGGATTTAAATGTCGCCGAAATTCCCCGATTTTCGCCGGCGGTGTCGTTTTCGCCGGGAAAACGGCCGACGAACTCATGAAAGTCGTTTTTCCATGTTATTTCGTTTGATTTTCTCTGAAAATGACATGCCGTTTGTCCATGTTATGTCGTTTTCGGCTTGAAACTATAAACTCATATTCTGGAAAAATAAAATGGCGGAAGCAAAATGAGGAAGAAGAAGATGAGAGAGGGGAGAGGAGAGAGACGAAGTGAGAAGAGGGAGAGAGAGAGAGAGAGACCTGACCTACAATACACTACGTATATAATATACAATCACTGCATAATAGATAACATATTATATCATGACCTGACCTATATGCACTAAGGCCCATTTTCAACAAAAATGTGTAATAAGTGGGAAAATTACAATACTAACGCTTATACGCTTCTTTCAAAACATTATAATGTTTTTCTTTTTTTTTTTTGAAATATTTAGGATATTAATACATTCAATATACACTCTTTAGTATATATATTACACAATTATACAATTTCAGTCTACATATTTTAGTATACAATTACATGGTACTGTATAAAAAAAAAAATTAAAGTGATAACAATGATAAGAGTATACAAAATAATTGAATGAGCGAAAGACACAAATACTACTTCAAAAATGTTAATTTCGATGATAAAATTAATAAGAGCGTTCATTTTGCAGGTGCGTTTGCGCTTGGCCAATTTTGACGCACGTAGGTAAAAACTCAAATTATTATGATGAAATCATGAATTAGGACTACCAACATAATTGCAATCTGTATTGTATAATTTTGTAATAATTTTATTTAGCACTGCAGTTAAATAGCCTTCTTCAATCATTGAAATTTTATTTTAACAGCCAACGTTCAATTGATAATTGAAAATTCGTTACTCAACTTATGAACTAATCGAAAGGGTCAAAAATACCTTTTGACCGGTTTTAAATTAAAAAATAAATAAAATAATAAATTATTTACATGGCAGTTTCTTAACTTAATTAATATTTAATTAATTTTCTTTCTCCATATAATTATTGATAAGTGTTAATGACAGTTTATCATAGTTTTGTTTTTTGTTTGCTGTTTAAATTGATTAATGGTAGTTTAACAAATGGGTTTTAGAATTACTTGTTTTTTTACGCTATAGTAGTTTATAACACACTTTTTTATTTAAAATATTCAGAAATGAAAGCTTACCCATAAATAATTGAAATCATACATGCATGTATTATACAAAGAATAATCAAACACGTGCAATTTATGATACTACATAACAAAAAATTGAAACGTAAAAGTCCTTGAATGCTCTCTTTCCTGGATTCAGGCTGAAATACAGCTCAATTAAAAAATAAATATTAATTATTAACTATACGAGATTTAGAAAGAAAAAATCAGAAACACATAATTGATAATTGTAGTAACTGTTATTACATATAGTGAACGCCGTTAAATAAAACTTGTTATCGTAGAGGGAGACATCTGGCTGAAAAAGCATAACATGCAATGACTAATGACTAAGTTAAGAATTGGAGAGATCGTGATTGTACCACCTTGCTTGTGTTTAGCAGCTGCTGCTGACAAGTAACAGACATGTAATAACATTTGCCACGTTATAATAAGGAAGAATTTCGCAATAATGCGTTTTTTATGAGCAAAAAACAGCTGTATTTATATATATAGACAAATGTCAAGCGTATAAGAGAGGAAAGAAAATACAGCTGCCCAAAGCGACGTGGCTTGCTCAGGATTCATTAGCTTGTTCTTAATTTTTTTTTTTAATTAATCTATGTAGATAAATGAAAGTTCAGGAAGTATATAACAACAACTATTTTAATGAGTTGGTTTTGATTGCGAGATTCTACAAAGAAACATGTCTGAAAATATTTTTGTATTGTTATGAGAAATATCTGATGTTGGACTTAATGTTATGATAGTACCTATAATAATAGAACCGAGAGAGAGAGTATGTGGATAGTAACAAATCTATTTTGAAAGGCGGTTTGACCCATTCTTGTTTGCTTTCTTCAAGTTTCATTATATCTCTGTAACAGTTTAAGAAGAAAAAAGCTTGCGTTTATGCATTGTTTTGAATAATGAAATGTTAAGCCACTTCTGATTCTAATTTTAAATTTTTTTGTATTATGCATTCATATATGTTAACGTTTGGATGGGAGGTATATCCAGGGTGGGCAAAGAAGGGGTGAGAGAGAGATAGAGAGATTGAATTCATAGAATCATCAATCAATATGAAAAACCATACACAATTCCGAGCCCAATACACCAAAACCTACTAGAAAATAAACTCTGTTCACAATTCAAGAAGTGAACCAATCCCTCCGATTAGACTCCACTATCCAGCTAATAGAAAATTAATAGTCTAAAATAATAGATTAAACAACTCTTTTCATAAGCCTACCCACTCCGAACACTTATTTATACTAAAACATAATTAAATAAATAAATAGCATGTAACTCAATAACTAATGTACTAATTTACCAAACCTAAGAGCAGCCAATGCATATGTCACGACCCGCGAGCTCTAGCTCGCACGCGAGCCGCGACGTACTTACATCTCTTTCCTCCAGAATATTTAAATAAACATAGCATTTGTATATAGTAAGCGGAAATAAATTAAATAGCTATAAGACATATATCATAAGTAATAGAATTTTCGGGGAAATTTTTCGCTTTTATTTCACATACAAGTCTTATAGCGACTATATACATAACAAAACACACTCGTTTGTTTTGGACATATCTTACATATAACTTATATACAAACATGGACGCAAAACAAGTAACTAGAATACAAGTTTACTAGTTACATAATAAAACACCATTTTTCCCCGTTTAAAACAAAAACTCTCATTGCCACAGGTCGAGCGACGCAAGCCTGGACTAGATCTCCTCCTTCTACCCGAGTAAAGCCTTTCCTTTGCCTACATTACCAAGGGTCATAAACTATGAGTCGAAAGACTCAGCAAGTGGGAGTCTATCTAGTAATAAAAGCGACTAGATGACATGTGACGTGCACATAACACATAAATTATGCATGAAAGACATATGATTCCTATCATATGATATGCAAGCACGTGCATACTTACTACATGTGAACTTGTCATCCTGATCTTCAGGTCATCCAACCACCCACTGCAACAACCCTCAGAATGACAAGTAGCCAACCCTCAGACCCGAGCAATTTAATCATGAGGGTGACTCCAAGTTTTAAACTTCGTCTAGGATCCTCTAATGGTACCATCTCCAATCATAGGGGCGCTCAGGAGCTCCCTGAAAGCTCAGACGTGCCCGGCACGCCGGCAGTTACCAATTACAACACTGCGCCCGTCAGGTATCCCTGACAAAAACACAAGTCTTCAGACTTGCTGGTACCACCGACATCTGTTCTTTTTAAATGTTTGGTACCCGATGGAATCAGAGTACAGCCCTAAACTACAACGGGAAGAGCATCGTTTCGAGTAAAACTCGATTAAATATTGTTTAATATGCTCGTCATAGTATTTTGAAAGAGAAATCAAGGTGTGACCCTTGTAGTCCCTAGAACAGATATCTCAGCTGGAATCTGAGAAACGTCTGTCCCTGCTTTTCCCGTAAACCCGTCTATCGGGTGAATCTAAAATTAGTAAGTCAAAGGAAGATTAACTAATCAAATAAGAAACGGCTTGGGTTGTTAGCGGGTTACGCTTGAACTTAACGGGACAAACCCGAAGCTACATTTTCAATAATAGTAGCCGAAGCCTTAATCTTGATTAGTTTGTCAAATTCATGGGCTTTCAACTACTCTTGTTTACTAACACAGTAAAATGCACATAAACATGTGATTCCCTTGGTAAGTAGTTGACTTAATTCCCACTTACATGGACTCCTGATTCGCTAGCTCCTTCCCCCTCTAACGCCTAATCGTTACGGCGATAGCTGAAAATATCTGAGGAATAAAATGGAGCGTTGAACACCATTAGTTCTGCACTAGCAGAAATACTAGTCTACAAATTCTCATCCCAGAGAAACTGAACAAGGCGCACAGAACTCATATCCGTCACACGCAAAACATACGTTCTTACTTAAGAGAATCAGAGAAAACAAGAACACGATTCCCACATGAAACAGTGATCAAGAGAGAGAACAAGTCCTACAAGTAGCGACTAAACATGAAACTCGAGATTAGCTATGCTAAGGAAGCATTTAATAACCCAAATCCCTTGGGCCGAGCCCAAAACTAGAACCGAAACTCAACGTTAAGAACCCAAGAGGGAGAAAAACTTGTTCCTTTCCACAACGATCCACAAGAACCAAAATCACTACTCTTAGACTTGTAAAGAAAGTCTTACCTCTAAGATCATAGAAATTAGAATAACCCGTTGGTTAGACTATAAGCGTAGTTAATAAAACAACCCGTTTAAAAACTATAGATATAGGTTTTGAAAATAATACTAATCTTAATTATGGAAATATGTTATAATAAGTAAAATAATTAATTAAAAATAATTAGAATACTTAGCTTAAATAATAATCAAGAAAGAATAATAATAAGTAAGGTTGTACAAACCTTTATTTTCAAAACCACTTAATTATTTTTTTTCAAAACTTAATACTTGTAATAAGAAACATAAAATATGGTTTAGCTTAATTATGAGCTGTAACAAAAATACTTTAAGCTTAATCATAAGCTTATAGGTTATAAAATTATTTTTGAAAAACATTACAATACGGGAATGTTTCGGATTCAATCACACACGTTCGGTACTCGTAACTCACGGAAACCGACACTCACGGAAACCGACACTCTCGGTTTATCTCGAACCCACGAACCATAGCACACCTGAAGCACCCGATTTGAATCCGAAACAACTCACTAACTCACGTGATTAGTATCATAAACGTACATAACTATTTTACGAATAATATTACATATTATAGTTAAAAGACTTTTAGTAGAAACGACTCGGTTAACAATTAGAGTCGGGAGCCGGTACATTCACGACTCGTCGTCGCCGCCGTCGCTGTTCAAACGCATCGTCGCCGACGCGGAAACGAAAGGATGCCGAGTCGCTGTCGTCGCTGCGTAACTCACTCTGCCTCGACACGCTGAGGTTTCGCAGCCCGTGTCTGCACCGTCGCTGCGCGCTGTCACAGCCTCAAGACATCTCACCGAGCCGTTGACGTATCGCTCGAACTGAACAGCCCCTCTTTGCCTTGTCGCTGAACCCGAACAGCCCTCGCTGCTCGCCCGCGACTCGCCGGAACCATCCTTGCTGCATCCTCGTACCTGCGGTACGAGCTCGGAGAGACACGCAGCACCAACAAGAGAGCATGGTTAGATTAAAAATTGAACCGAGGATACCCAAGTTTCTCGATTCGAAATCAATTCCCGAACAAGGCATTCGGAAATCGAACACTCACCCGATCCTAACCCGTCCCACGCTCAGCAACAACAACAACAAAAACCAAAGACGAGCAACACTTTCAACCAAGTAAATTTTCTAAAAAGAACCTATGTTATTCACATCCTAGCGAGTCTCCGACTCGTCTAAAAACACCACAAATTCAGATCCGATCCTACGCATATCAGTACCACACCACAGACAAAACAAAAATCCACTCAACATACTTCAAAGCCAAGCACATACTCTGAAATCCGAAACCTCCAAAAATCAGCCCAAAAGTGAACCAAAACACAACTTACGTGAAAACTGAAATTGAACAAGTAAAACTCCAATTTTCAACACTTAAAATCAGAGTCCTAATCAACAATTAACTGATTCAAGCATCACACATGAAAACCCCCAATTTTCCCTTCCAAATTTTCGGCCAAAATATCCATAAAAATCTGAAAATCCTAACTCAAATAATTTCAGCTCACTACAAGCACAAACCGAGCCCAAACACAAGCAACCCACGAAATCAACCAAATGAACTCAAAAACCCCTAATAGGAAAACATAGGAATCGGACTAGAAACAAAGAAAACGAGTTGGATTTCCTACCTTGATGTAGAAAACGAACCCACAACTCTCGGCTTCTCCTACTCCACGAAATCCCGCTCAACCTTGTGGAGAGAACAAAATCGGAGCCAATGATTCTCAGCGTGATTGAAGAAGATGAACGAAGGAAAAGAAAAAGAAATGGAGATGAAGAAGATGAATAACGGGAAGGAGAAGAAGATGACGAACTCACCTAAACCACTCCGGCGTCTCTCGGTCGTTGTTCTCTCTTTTTTTTTTCTTCCGTGCGTTTTTTTTTTTCCCCTTCTTGCTTTGGTTTGTTCCAACGTGAAAGTGAAAAGATAAGGGTAATAGAAGAGTCTAGAATACTATATGTGTGGCTGAGAAATTAATGGGATAAGGACCAAAAATAATCCTACTAACTTCCTCATTCTCAAATTTCCTTTCAAATAAACCACCTTTTGTTTGCAAATCGATCCTTTTACTCTCAAAATAAACATCTCGTCCATAATTAAATGGAAACGATTTAGAAAATAAACCGAGATAATTTCTCGTTGATTCTAATTTATTTTGAATATATTTAAGGTGTTTCGGAAATTATTTTCACTCCCGAGACTCTTCTTAGTACTCGAGGACTCACCGAAAATATTATTCGGGAAATTAAAATCATTCGAGTCCAACTCGAAATTCTCAACTCATTCCGAAATCTTTAATTGACCTTAAATATTTATTTTCTAAATCTAGGACCATTTCACGCTCTAGTGAAATTATAATTTGCAACAATACTCGATTCAAGGAAAAAACTCGTTCATTGATTCCAACGTTCACAAGACGAGTTACACAAAAAGCCTTACTTTACAGCATACCTCCGATGAGTCTACGGAACTGATGCTTCTGAGGAAGGGTGACAGATAGGCTAAAGGGTGGGCTTTCAGCTTTTCTATGAGGGGGTTTTTAATATTATTTTATTATTATAATGCTTTAGCTAGCTATAATGCTTTAACCCTATAGGCTACGTAAGCTAGCTAGGGTTTGTGAAAGCTCACACGTCCATTCACCTCTGCTCTCCTCAAAACCTGGTGGTACATTAATCTCTCTCTTCTCTGACACTCCCTTCCTCTGCCTCGTCACCTTGATACGTAATAACGTGTGATATATTAAAGCGGATTTATATATGTATGGTTCATTGATTTCAACTATCGCAATTATTGATTTTTGCATAAATGAGATTGTCGTTCGTCATATATAAATTGGGTTCACCGGCTTATCTGCTGTTTTTTAAGACCACAAGCAAAAAGTCACGCGCATGAGAATAGTTTGCGATGAAAAAGAAGAAGAAGAGAGCACAGTGGTTCCCAAAAAGTTCAACAAAGCTCTTCTTACTCTATCTATCTACTTCTTCTCACTTAATTCCTCGTCACGTGACTTCTATTATTATGGCTGTGTATTGCGATGACGATGTGATATGCCCTTGAAAAAGACGTAAATCATAAATAAACAACTAATTAACATATATATGGTTGTGCGTTGAATATAGGAATCTAACCACACTATGTGTATATATAAAAGCCGGAGGAAAATGTTTTTCTTTTAATCTTAATACTACCTTAATTTAACTGTTAACTATTTTCTTTCTCTCTCTCTTTTTTTTTTTTGCTAGCAAACTGTTAACTATTTTCAGGAATCCCCGGTGGGCGATGACGAACAATTTTCATAGCAAGTTAGCAACTTCTTCAACTATAAAAAGTTTTGCCTAAAAATTAAAACCCGTCACAAAAGTATTAACAAAGAGAGTGAGAATAAAGAAACCCACATCCTCATTTTAAAGGAATAATACTAGAATTATGATCACTTTAATAATTTTGTACCAAAATTCATTAATTACATTTTAATAAAAAAAATTATTACTTATCTATAGGAGAGAGAAATGTTTGGTATCAAAATATTTCTAAATGACTAGTCATTTAATTTTTTTTTTGTATTTATTTCTTAATCATTTAATTTAATTACATTTAATATTTTAACAAACACATTATGTTTAAAAAATAAATAAACTAACACATTTAACTCTCTCTCTCTCTCTCTCTCTCTCTCTCTCTCTCTTGCGTGGCTGATTATATGGGTTGTTAAATGCTAACGGCGTCGGACTGCATAAAAGCGACGTATGGTTCATTTTCGTTCTTGATATTTATTTTGTTCTTCGTGTTAGATTTTGTTCTTCCTTTACATTTTTTTCCTAGTTTAGAGTTTAGATCTTTTCATTAATATATAATGTATGCGAAATGGAGTGATATGTGAAGTAAATTAATATAATTTTTTAAAAGTTTTTTGGAATCTGGAAAAAAAAATTATTTCTTTGAAGATCTATTGATATCTTTGTCAATAAATTTTTGTACGTCAATAAATCTTCAAAGAATATGAAAGTGAAGTATTAAAAGAGATGTAATTTATAAGAGAAATGAAAAAGGAAATTAATAAAGTTAAAAAGGTGAATGTACAAAAGGCAGTAATAGTTCCAAATTAAAACACAAGTAATGGGTTTTGATACTATCAAAATGATCATAATTTCGATATTATCTCAATTTTAAATATATGTTTCTCTTTACTCTGGTTTCCATCGAATCTTCTCGAATCTAAATAATTCAATAAAAATTAAATTGGTTGTCGTTTTTTCTTAATTAGATTTTTCATGTTTTACGCATACCCAATTTTTCTTGTGTTGTTTAAATGGAGAGAATATATAAAAGAAAGGAAATTATGATGGAAAATGTTTAACTAACATTGGGATTTCATTGGAAAAATTACATGGATGGTATTTTAAAAGTGCAACGTTCCAAATATAGTTGGTGTTTTGAATCCTTTCAAAGTTTAGAGGTTTTCAAACTGTAAATGTCATCTTTCTTTTAAATAAAATAGTAAACAGTAAATTAAATTAAATATAACCCAAAACAGTAACAATTTTTGGATTAAAAAAAATCTATAAACATAAAAAAAATGACAATTAAAAACTTGAAAAAGATTATTTTTGTGATAAATATTTGGACCATATTAGTTTTAAAAAAAACACTATCACAAACAATTTTCACAAATATATTCTATTTTTCATGAAAAATAGGGTGGAAAATAAAGCGTCTAAATTTTAAATGCGGGCCGTATAAATTTCTATTTTCTCACTTTATTCTCATATTTACCCTTTATTTTCCATAACATCAAAAACAAGATATAATTTTTATTTTTTCCTCTTAATTTCACTTCCATTTATATGATCACTCGTGTTTTCTCATTCTCTCATATATTGAATTCCAAACGGGTAACAGAGGATAGTCTATGAGGTGTCAGTTTCCTTCTAATGCAATTCTTGCGTATGCGGTCAATCGTGGTATCCTTTTTTTTTTTTAGATACAATTAAGAAGTAAAAAGTTATTCAACTTTTCGTTTTGTTGCAACTATTTACGATTTTGTATCTTAAGAAGCATAATAGAATTTCAAGGAATATGCAAATAAAAAAATAAAAATAAAAACTTGTAAATTTCGGATTCACACATCTTATAATACAATGAACTTGATAAGATTATAGCTAGTTTCTAGTAATGGTATCCGATTCTCTACCAAAGTTCATTGAAAAGACCAAGCATTTTGTGCCTTTCTTTTTCTTCTAGCACAAAACATAGCTCACAAAGTTCACAACATCATAGCAAAAAAATAAGAATTTTTTTTTCCTTTGACATAAATTTTGTTGTTCAGTCACCATATCTTATCCAATGGTGAAAATAATAATAATAAATATTATTTTGCTAATTAATATTCAGAAATGAAAGCTTACCCATAAATAATTGAAATCATACATGCATGTATTATACAAAGAATAATCAAACACGTGCAATTTATGATACTACATAACAAAAAATTGAAACGTAAAAGTCCTTGAATGCTCTCTTTCCTGGATTCAGGCTGAAATACAGCTCAATTAAAAAATAAATATTAATTATTAACTATACGAGATTTAGAAAGAAAAAATCAGAAACCCATAATTGATAATTGTAGTAACTGTTATTACCAATTATTAATCATACGTGATAAAAAAAATAATAATAAAAAAACCCAAAACTCAAGAATGAATTCATAGAATCATCAATCAATATGAAAAACCACACACAATTCCGAGACCAATACACCAAAACCTACTAGAAAATAAACTCTGTTCACAATTCAAGAAGTGAACCAATCCCTCCGATTAGACTCCACTATCCAGCTAATAGAAAATTAATAGTCTAAAATAATAGATTAAACAACTCTTTTCATAAGCCTACCCAGTACTCCGAACACTTATTTATACTAAAACATAATTAAAATAGCATGGAACTCAATAACAAATGTACTAATTTACCAAACGAGTGTACCATGCTAAGTAGAACTAAAAAAGTCAGGATGAGTCTACGGAAGTGATGCTTCTGAGGAGGGGCTCTTAAGAACGGAGCGAAAGCGTGAGGCACAAAGAGACCTTTGACTCGCCTGACGTGAAGCGCTTCGTTTGTGGGAGCTCGAGCTTGGTGAATATGGTCAAGTTTGCAGCTGGAAAGCAGGATTTCTTCCTCGGTTTCTCCTATTTCGTTTGTGTTCGGTTCGTCCTCGGAATCCCGTGGATTTTCTCCCACGGGCTTGAGTTCGACGTCTTTCAACTCTACTGTCGGTATCTTTTGAATATAGTATACCAACAAAAAAAAATTATGATCAAGTCAGCGAAACATTCTTCTTCTGATTCACTTTAATTATTGTTGAACACTGAAATCACATTGTGAACGATAAATTAACTTTTAATATTTTGTCCCTTCTTTTGGATTTAGGCTTATAGTTTAGTGGCACGAGAATGGAGATCATCTTCGATCAACATGAATACCATCATTTAGACAAAATTCTGTAAGTGCTCTAAATAGTGGATCATTTTATATGTGTTTTTCGATTTCACAAGAAGAAAGAAAGTTGATATGAACCTGGAAGATTTCAATAGAATGGTACTGAATACAAGATAATCAAGGAATTCGAGAGACCCCAAACTCTCTCAGAAGGCTAGCCTTGCACAAAGGTAAATGATTATTTCTAACCTCTATTTATAGACTAAGTGACAGTCAACATATAAATTATATTTCCAGTCCTAACAAAAACATCTATAGTTTGGACTATCCCACGAACCACGTATTAAATGAACATTTTGGAGCCAAAATTACCAAGACATGAGAAAAGGGAAGCAATTTTCTTTTGTGTTGTCATACATCTTTTGTGTTGTCATACATCTCTTGGCAACGTGAGTGTTGTCGTAACATAACCTTATCACATAATTATTAACCTTATCTCTTTCTGAAAAAAATAAACTTATCTTTTGCAGCCTTTTTTTTTTTTTTTTTTTTGCTTACCCCAATGCTTTTATCTTCTGCCAACTGAAATTTTTTACATTTCATTCATGTCCCACCTCGTTTAATTAAAGTCCCACCTCGTTTTATTAGTTATTTTGTTGGACATAACGTTAAATGACATTTCATTCAAACAACTAATGGTTCGAATAGAATTAACCATGCAAGTGTCACTGTGAAGTTTCAAGACACATGAATGTGAACTAAAATAAATATCCACTTTCTATTCAAAAAGCCATGTTTACGCATGAAACATTATATATAATACGACAACAATATATATACTCTTTTTTTTTTCAACCCCTATGTGTGTGAATCAATGAGACAAGCTAGAGATATGACATGTGTGACGAGGGATTCTCTTTTGTGTTGTCATACATCTCTTGGCAACGTGAGTGTTGTCATTGTAACATTAATTATTAACCTTATCTCTTTCTGAAAAAAAAAAAAAAAAAAAAAACTTATCTCTTGCAGCTTTTTTTTTTTTTTTTTTTTTGCTTACCCTAATGCTTTTATCTTCTGCCAACCGAAATTTTTTACATTTCATTCATGTCCCACCTCGTTTTATTAGTTATTTTGTTGGACATAACATTAAATGACATTTCTCTCTAACCAAACAAATAATGGTTCGAATAGAATTAACCATGCAAGTGCCACTGTGAAGTTTCAAGACACATGAATGTGAACTAAAATAAATATCCACTTTCTATTCAAAAAGCCATGTTTACGCATGAAACATTATATATAATACGACAACAATATATATATATATATATATATATATGTGTGTGTGTGTGTGTGTGTGTGTGTGTGTGTATTGAGCAGGAAATAAAATTTCAAGAAAGGCAGATGTGTCTAAATTTATTTCATAAGGGTAAATTAAAATAATTATTTTATCATATGCTTAATTATTTCAACTCATTTAATTGTTCACTTGATTAAAAAATATGGTTATAAGTATATACTTGTCATGTGTAAACATATAAGATATATGTATGTCTATGGAATTTATGTATGGTATTATATATGTATTTGTGTTATTATAAACCAAACCAAATATCAAATATCAGCCAGTTTACTGGTTCTTGAAAGGAAAAAATAAAAAGATCCAGTCAAACCTATGTGTAATTGTGTGTTTTAGTCTTGCTCTTAATACAAAATTTCTCTCTTTCCTAAATAACAAGTTTCAAAGCACAAAAAGGACACCATGCATGATTGCCAGTATGAGTGGGATGCAATAATGGTGGGATGCAGAACATTCAACGAATTATTTTTTGTTTCAGCCATGAACTCAAATTATTAGTTTAAATTTTATATATATATATATATATATCAAAATTTAAAAGCAGATTCATATATGAAGACAAAAGTCCCAATAGGACATATTTTTAACTGTAAATGTGTGAGTTGTCTATGCTTCTACTCGAGCATGATCAACTTTTTGTTTGCTCAACTTGCTCTCCATATATTTATTGTTTTGCGTGCATAGGCTCACAGTTTTTTTTTTAATATAAGCTTATTGTTTCTCACGAATTAACAAGTAATAAAAGACAATTTAAAATAATGATTGCATAACCACAAGTTTCCCTATAAATATAGACTTCATCCACAACAAGTTTTCATATCTTTAAACAAACACAAAAGTTAATAACATCACTGCGCTTCTCATCTCTCTCTCTCTCTCTCTCTCTCTCTCTCTCTCTCTCTCTCTCTCTCCCACTCTCTAAATTTGCCTATATCAAGTATCAACCACAAAAAGTTAATATCACCGCTAGAAGCATTTAAAAAAAATATTACCGCTACTCTCTCTCCCTCTCGCTTGATGTATATATATATATATATATATATATATATATATATATATATATACATATTATATTTATGTTTGTGTTGATTAAAGGAGACATTGGGGTGTATGTTTATAGATGCTGACAGAAGATAGAGAGCACAGATGATTTGAAATGCATGGAAGCTATAGCATCTCACTCATTCGTGCTCTCTATCTTTCTGTCGTCGTCACTTTGATATACAACATTATCACCTAAAGTCCCTCTGGTATAACCTGGTGTTTTTTAATCTAAATTTTCTTTATTTTTTTTTATTTACTGTGTTATATTGTTCGTGGGGTATTTTTATGATAGTAGAGTTAATCTTTTGCTTTTATTACAGACGCATTGATTTTAAAATTTTGCCGATCTACATACATCTCTAGGGTTTTTTTATGTATATGTATATTTCTAGGGCTGACCTCTAATTTCAGCGTGGCATACAATTTACAGATTCTCATTTGATTATGAGTGTATCGATGATCAAGTTCATTTCGTATTTCTGATGCGTGATTTTCCTACCGAAAGCTAGTTTTGAAAATCCACTCTTTCCATTTAATGTTTTGAATACCTTTTTATTTTACTTTATCCTGACAGATTATTGCAATCCGTATATTTATTCCACTGTTAAGATATATCTGAAGAAATAATTCACCCATACAAATAACATATGAGTTATGTTATGAACTAGTATTTTTTTTAGCAACTACAAAACGAAAGCTTTGTTTGGCTTAGTTTAAGTGTTGTATATGTAATTTTGAGATGTTCTTTTCAATACCATCTGTATCAGTGTGCATACATTGGAATGTTTCTAAGAGCTGGAATCTATTTAGTGGCAAGTGTTTCGACACGTTTTTATCGTAAAAGGGTGTTTTGATGTCTGATGTCATAATTATTAAAAAGAAGAAGAAGAAATTTGAAGTCTCATTATGTACATTTTTTATTTATTAGAAGCAAAAATAACTTCCCGTTTATTGCAAACCCTAAACCTACATTATTAGCTATATATAACAAAAAACAAAATATAAGCAAAATAACATATATATCTATGTATGGATTATATGTAATTTCTGCAGATTCAAAACCCTAGAATTGGAGGACGGTGGTGACCGAAAAGCCCTTTTGGAATGGTGGTGACCGGAAAAACCCTTTTGTAGGAACGATGTGATGAAATCAAGTGTGTCTTATTTGGTGAAAGCCAATATCATTCTTCAATAATCTTACCAGCTATTGTAACTTTGGACGATTACAGTTAATGTCGCCACAAACATTATACGACTAATTGGAAGAATGTATATGGGACTGAATGCAAATTAAGTTGTTTTTTAAGTCTTTATCTTTCTGGGAGAGTGTTTTTGAGGGATATAACTTTTTATAATGCCTTTTTATCAAGGGGTATACTTGCAAACATGGATTTAAATGTCGCCGAAATTCCCCGATTTTCGCCGGCGGTGTCGTTTTCGCCGGGAAAACGGCCGACGAACTCATGAAAGTCATTTTTCCATGTTATTTCGTTTGATTTTCTCTGAAAATGACATGCCGTTTGTCCATGTTATGTCGTTTTCGGCTTGAAACTATAAACTCATATTCTGGAAAAATAAAATGGCGGAAGCAAAATGAGGAAGAAGAAGATGAGAGAGGGGAGAGGAGAGAGACGAAGTGAGAAGAGGGAGAGAGAGAGAGAGAGACCTGACCTACAATACACTACGTATATAATATACAATCACTGCATAATAGATAACATATTATATCATGACCTGACCTATATGCACTAAGGCCCATTTTCAACAAAAATGTGTAATAAGTGGGAAAATTACAATACTAACGCTTATACGCTTCTTTCAAAACATTATAATGTTTTTCTTTTTTTTTTTGAAATATTTAGGATATTAATACATTCAATATACACTCTTTAGTATATATATTACACAATTATACAATTTCAGTCTACATATTTTAGTATACAATTACATGGTACTGTATAAAAAAAAAAAATTAAAGTGATAACAATGATAAGAGTATACAAAATAATTGAATGAGCGAAAGACACAAATACTACTTCAAAAATGTTAATTTCGATGATAAAATTAATAAGAGCGTTCATTTTGCAGGTGCGTTTGCGCTTGGCCAATTTTGACGCACGTAGGTAAAAACTCAAATTATTATGATGAAATCATGAATTAGGACTACCAACATAATTGCAATCTGTATTGTATAATTTTGTAATAATTTTATTTAGCACTGCAGTTAAATAGCCTTCTTCAATCATTGAAATTTTATTTTAACAGCCAACGTTCAATTGATAATTGAAAATTCGTTACTCAACTTATGAACTAATCGAAAGGGTCAAAAATACCTTTTGACCGGTTTTAAATTAAAAAATAAATAAAATAATAAATTATTTACATGGCAGTTTCTTAACTTAATTAATATTTAATTAATTTTCTTTCTCCATATAATTATTGATAAGTGTTAATGACAGTTTATCATAGTTTTGTTTTTTGTTTGCTGTTTAAATTGATTAATGGTAGTTTAACAAATGGGTTTTAGAATTACTTGTTTTTTTACGCTATAGTAGTTTATAACACACTTTTTTATTTAAAATATTCAGAAATGAAAGCTTACCCATAAATAATTGAAATCATACATGCATGTATTATACAAAGAATAATCAAACACGTGCAATTTATGATACTACATAACAAAAAATTGAAACGTAAAAGTCCTTGAATGCTCTCTTTCCTGGATTCAGGCTGAAATACAGCTCAATTAAAAAATAAATATTAATTATTAACTATACGAGATTTAGAAAGAAAAAATCAGAAACACATAATTGATAATTGTAGTAACTGTTATTACATATAGTGAACGCCGTTAAATAAAACTTGTTATCGTAGAGGGAGACATCTGGCTGAAAAAGCATAACATGCAATGACTAATGACTAAGTTAAGAATTGGAGAGATCGTGATTGTACCACCTTGCTTGTGTTTAGCAGCTGCTGCTGACAAGTAACAGACATGTAATAACATTTGCCACGTTATAATAAGGAAGAATTTCGCAATAATGCGTTTTTTATGAGCAAAAAACAGCTGTATTTATATATATAGACAAATGTCAAGCGTATAAGAGAGGAAAGAAAATACAGCTGCCCAAAGCGACGTGGCTTGCTCAGGATTCATTAGCTTGTTCTTAATTTTTTTTTTTAATTAATCTATGTAGATAAATGAAAGTTCAGGAAGTATATAACAACAACTATTTTAATGAGTTGGTTTTGATTGCGAGATTCTACAAAGAAACATGTCTGAAAATATTTTTGTATTGTTATGAGAAATATCTGATGTTGGACTTAATGTTATGATAGTACCTATAATAATAGAACCGAGAGAGAGAGTATGTGGATAGTAACAAATCTATTTTGAAAGGCGGTTTGACCCATTCTTGTTTGCTTTCTTCAAGTTTCATTATATCTCTGTAACAGTTTAAGAAGAAAAAAGCTTGCGTTTATGCATTGTTTTGAATAATGAAATGTTAAGCCACTTCTGATTCTAATTTTAAATTTTTTTGTATTATGCATTCATATATGTTAACGTTTGGATGGGAGGTATATCCAGGGTGGGCAAAGAAGGGGTGAGAGAGAGATAGAGAGATTGAATTCATAGAATCATCAATCAATATGAAAAACCATACACAATTCCGAGCCCAATACACCAAAACCTACTAGAAAATAAACTCTGTTCACAATTCAAGAAGTGAACCAATCCCTCCGATTAGACTCCACTATCCAGCTAATAGAAAATTAATAGTCTAAAATAATAGATTAAACAACTCTTTTCATAAGCCTACCCACTCCGAACACTTATTTATACTAAAACATAATTAAATAAATAAATAGCATGTAACTCAATAACTAATGTACTAATTTACCAAACCTAAGAGCAGCCAATGCATATGTCACGACCCGCGAGCTCTAGCTCGCACGCGAGCCGCGACGTACTTACATCTCTTTCCTCCAGAATATTTAAATAAACATAGCATTTGTATATAGTAAGCGGAAATAAATTAAATAGCTATAAGACATATATCATAAGTAATAGAATTTTCGGGGAAATTTTTCGCTTTTATTTCACATACAAGTCTTATAGCGACTATATACATAACAAAACACACTCGTTTGTTTTGGACATATCTTACATATAACTTATATACAAACATGGACGCAAAACAAGTAACTAGAATACAAGTTTACTAGTTACATAATAAAACACCATTTTTCCCCGTTTAAAACAAAAACTCTCATTGCCACAGGTCGAGCGACGCAAGCCTGGACTAGATCTCCTCCTTCTACCCGAGTAAAGCCTTTCCTTTGCCTACATTACCAAGGGTCATAAACTATGAGTCGAAAGACTCAGCAAGTGGGAGTCTATCTAGTAATAAAAGCGACTAGATGACATGTGACGTGCACATAACACATAAATTATGCATGAAAGACATATGATTCCTATCATATGATATGCAAGCACGTGCATACTTACTACATGTGAACTTGTCATCCTGATCTTCAGGTCATCCAACCACCCACTGCAACAACCCTCAGAATGACAAGTAGCCAACCCTCAGACCCGAGCAATTTAATCATGAGGGTGACTCCAAGTTTTAAACTTCGTCTAGGATCCTCTAATGGTACCATCTCCAATCATAGGGGCGCTCAGGAGCTCCCTGAAAGCTCAGACGTGCCCGGCACGCCGGCAGTTACCAATTACAACACTGCGCCCGTCAGGTATCCCTGACAAAAACACAAGTCTTCAGACTTGCTGGTACCACCGACATCTGTTCTTTTTAAATGTTTGGTACCCGATGGAATCAGAGTACAGCCCTAAACTACAACGGGAAGAGCATCGTTTCGAGTAAAACTCGATTAAATATTGTTTAATATGCTCGTCATAGTATTTTGAAAGAGAAATCAAGGTGTGACCCTTGTAGTCCCTAGAACAGATATCTCAGCTGGAATCTGAGAAACGTCTGTCCCTGCTTTTCCCGTAAACCCGTCTATCGGGTGAATCTAAAATTAGTAAGTCAAAGGAAGATTAACTAATCAAATAAGAAACGGCTTGGGTTGTTAGCGGGTTACGCTTGAACTTAACGGGACAAACCCGAAGCTACATTTTCAATAATAGTAGCCGAAGCCTTAATCTTGATTAGTTTGTCAAATTCATGGGCTTTCAACTACTCTTGTTTACTAACACAGTAAAATGCACATAAACATGTGATTCCCTTGGTAAGTAGTTGACTTAATTCCCACTTACATGGACTCCTGATTCGCTAGCTCCTTCCCCCTCTAACGCCTAATCGTTACGGCGATAGCTGAAAATATCTGAGGAATAAAATGGAGCGTTGAACACCATTAGTTCTGCACTAGCAGAAATACTAGTCTACAAATTCTCATCCCAGAGAAACTGAACAAGGCGCACAGAACTCATATCCGTCACACGCAAAACATACGTTCTTACTTAAGAGAATCAGAGAAAACAAGAACACGATTCCCACATGAAACAGTGATCAAGAGAGAGAACAAGTCCTACAAGTAGCGACTAAACATGAAACTCGAGATTAGCTATGCTAAGGAAGCATTTAATAACCCAAATCCCTTGGGCCGAGCCCAAAACTAGAACCGAAACTCAACGTTAAGAACCCAAGAGGGAGAAAAACTTGTTCCTTTCCACAACGATCCACAAGAACCAAAATCACTACTCTTAGACTTGTAAAGAAAGTCTTACCTCTAAGATCATAGAAATTAGAATAACCCGTTGGTTAGACTATAAGCGTAGTTAATAAAACAACCCGTTTAAAAACTATAGATATAGGTTTTGAAAATAATACTAATCTTAATTATGGAAATATGTTATAATAAGTAAAATAATTAATTAAAAATAATTAGAATACTTAGCTTAAATAATAATCAAGAAAGAATAATAATAAGTAAGGTTGTACAAACCTTTATTTTCAAAACCACTTAATTATTTTTTTTCAAAACTTAATACTTGTAATAAGAAACATAAAATATGGTTTAGCTTAATTATGAGCTGTAACAAAAATACTTTAAGCTTAATCATAAGCTTATAGGTTATAAAATTATTTTTGAAAAACATTACAATACGGGAATGTTTCGGATTCAATCACACACGTTCGGTACTCGTAACTCACGGAAACCGACACTCACGGAAACCGACACTCTCGGTTTATCTCGAACCCACGAACCATAGCACACCTGAAGCACCCGATTTGAATCCGAAACAACTCACTAACTCACGTGATTAGTATCATAAACGTACATAACTATTTTACGAATAATATTACATATTATAGTTAAAAGACTTTTAGTAGAAACGACTCGGTTAACAATTAGAGTCGGGAGCCGGTACATTCACGACTCGTCGTCGCCGCCGTCGCTGTTCAAACGCATCGTCGCCGACGCGGAAACGAAAGGATGCCGAGTCGCTGTCGTCGCTGCGTAACTCACTCTGCCTCGACACGCTGAGGTTTCGCAGCCCGTGTCTGCACCGTCGCTGCGCGCTGTCACAGCCTCAAGACATCTCACCGAGCCGTTGACGTATCGCTCGAACTGAACAGCCCCTCTTTGCCTTGTCGCTGAACCCGAACAGCCCTCGCTGCTCGCCCGCGACTCGCCGGAACCATCCTTGCTGCATCCTCGTACCTGCGGTACGAGCTCGGAGAGACACGCAGCACCAACAAGAGAGCATGGTTAGATTAAAAATTGAACCGAGGATACCCAAGTTTCTCGATTCGAAATCAATTCCCGAACAAGGCATTCGGAAATCGAACACTCACCCGATCCTAACCCGTCCCACGCTCAGCAACAACAACAACAAAAACCAAAGACGAGCAACACTTTCAACCAAGTAAATTTTCTAAAAAGAACCTATGTTATTCACATCCTAGCGAGTCTCCGACTCGTCTAAAAACACCACAAATTCAGATCCGATCCTACGCATATCAGTACCACACCACAGACAAAACAAAAATCCACTCAACATACTTCAAAGCCAAGCACATACTCTGAAATCCGAAACCTCCAAAAATCAGCCCAAAAGTGAACCAAAACACAACTTACGTGAAAACTGAAATTGAACAAGTAAAACTCCAATTTTCAACACTTAAAATCAGAGTCCTAATCAACAATTAACTGATTCAAGCATCACACATGAAAACCCCCAATTTTCCCTTCCAAATTTTCGGCCAAAATATCCATAAAAATCTGAAAATCCTAACTCAAATAATTTCAGCTCACTACAAGCACAAACCGAGCCCAAACACAAGCAACCCACGAAATCAACCAAATGAACTCAAAAACCCCTAATAGGAAAACATAGGAATCGGACTAGAAACAAAGAAAACGAGTTGGATTTCCTACCTTGATGTAGAAAACGAACCCACAACTCTCGGCTTCTCCTACTCCACGAAATCCCGCTCAACCTTGTGGAGAGAACAAAATCGGAGCCAATGATTCTCAGCGTGATTGAAGAAGATGAACGAAGGAAAAGAAAAAGAAATGGAGATGAAGAAGATGAATAACGGGAAGGAGAAGAAGAGGACGAACTCACCTAAACCACTCCGGCGTCTCTCGGTCGTTGTTCTCTCTTTTTTTTTTCTTCCGTGCGTTTTTTTTTTTCCCCTTCTTGCTTTGGTTTGTTCCAACGTGAAAGTGAAAAGATAAGGGTAATAGAAGAGTCTAGAATACTATATGTGTGGCTGAGAAATTAATGGGATAAGGACCAAAAATAATCCTACTAACTTCCTCATTCTCAAATTTCCTTTCAAATAAACCACCTTTTGTTTGCAAATCGATCCTTTTACTCTCAAAATAAACATCTCGTCCATAATTAAATGGAAACGATTTAGAAAATAAACCGAGATAATTTCTCGTTGATTCTAATTTATTTTGAATATATTTAAGGTGTTTCGGAAATTATTTTCACTCCCGAGACTCTTCTTAGTACTCGAGGACTCACCGAAAATATTATTCGGGAAATTAAAATCATTCGAGTCCAACTCGAAATTCTCAACTCATTCCGAAATCTTTAATTGACCTTAAATATTTATTTTCTAAATCTAGGACCATTTCACGCTCTAGTGAAATTATAATTTGCAACAATACTCGATTCAAGGAAAAAACTCGTTCATTGATTCCAACGTTCACAAGACGAGTTACACAAAAAGCCTTACTTTACAGCATACCTCCGATGAGTCTACGGAACTGATGCTTCTGAGGAAGGGTGACAGATAGGCTAAAGGGTGGGCTTTCAGCTTTTCTATGAGGGGGTTTTTAATATTATTTTATTATTATAATGCTTTAGCTAGCTATAATGCTTTAACCCTATAGGCTACGTAAGCTAGCTAGGGTTTGTGAAAGCTCACACGTCCATTCACCTCTGCTCTCCTCAAAACCTGGTGGTACATTAATCTCTCTCTTCTCTGACACTCCCTTCCTCTGCCTCGTCACCTTGATACGTAATAACGTGTGATATATTAAAGCGGATTTATATATGTATGGTTCATTGATTTCAACTATCGCAATTATTGATTTTTGCATAAATGAGATTGTCGTTCGTCATATATAAATTGGGTTCACCGGCTTATCTGCTGTTTTTTAAGACCACAAGCAAAAAGTCACGCGCATGAGAATAGTTTGCGATGAAAAAGAAGAAGAAGAGAGCACAGTGGTTCCCAAAAAGTTCAACAAAGCTCTTCTTACTCTAT
Organism: Urtica dioica subsp. dioica; assembly: GCF_054948205.1. Taxonomy (NCBI): domain Eukaryota; kingdom Viridiplantae; phylum Streptophyta; class Magnoliopsida; order Rosales; family Urticaceae; genus Urtica; species Urtica dioica. Next base: position 9,177,577 of record NC_142763.1, read on the forward strand.
CTATCTACTTCTTCTCACTTAATTCCTCGTCACGTGACTTCTATTATTATGGCTGTGTATTGCGATGACGATGTGATATGCCCTTGAAAAAGACGTAAATCATAAATAAACAACTAATTAACATATATATGGTTGTGCGTTGAATATAGGAATCTAACCACACTATGTGTATATATAAAAGCCGGAGGAAAATGTTTTTCTTTTAATCTTAATACTACCTTAATTTAACTGTTAACTATTTTCTTTCTCTCTCTCTTTTTTTTTTTTGCTAGCAAACTGTTAACTATTTTCAGGAATCCCCGGTGGGCGATGACGAACAATTTTCATAGCAAGTTAGCAACTTCTTCAACTATAAAAAGTTTTGCCTAAAAATTAAAACCCGTCACAAAAGTATTAACAAAGAGAGTGAGAATAAAGAAACCCACATCCTCATTTTAAAGGAATAATACTAGAATTATGATCACTTTAATAATTTTGTACCAAAATTCATTAATTACATTTTAATAAAAAAAAATTATTACTTATCTATAGGAGAGAGAAATGTTTGGTATCAAAATATTTCTAAATGACTAGTCATTTAATTTTTTTTTGTATTTATTTCTTAATCATTTAATTTAATTACATTTAATATTTTAACAAACACATTATGTTTAAAAAATAAATAAACTAACACATTTAACTCTCTCTCTCTCTCTCTCTCTCTCTCTCTCTCTCTCTCTCTCTCTCTCTCTTGCGTGGCTGATTATATGGGTTGTTAAATGCTAACGGCGTCGGACTGCATAAAAGCGACGTATGGTTCATTTTCGTTCTTGATATTTATTTTGTTCTTCGTGTTAGATTTTGTTCTTCCTTTACATTTTTTTCCTAGTTTAGAGTTTAGATCTTTTCATTAATATATAATGTATGCGAAATGGAGTGATATGTGAAGTAAATTAATATAATTTTTTAAAAGTTTTTTGGAATCTGGAAAAAAAAATTATTTCTTTGAAGATCTATTGATATCTTTGTCAATAAATTTTTGTACGTCAATAAATCTTCAAAGAATATGAAAGTGAAGTATTAAAAGAGATGTAATTTATAAGAGAAATGAAAAAGGAAATTAATAAAGTTAAAAAGGTGAATGTACAAAAGGCAGTAATAGTTCCAAATTAAAACACAAGTAATGGGTTTTGATACTATCAAAATGATCATAATTTCGATATTATCTCAATTTTAAATATATGTTTCTCTTTACTCTGGTTTCCATCGAATCTTCTCGAATCTAAATAATTCAATAAAAATTAAATTGGTTGTCGTTTTTTCTTAATTAGATTTTTCATGTTTTACGCATACCCAATTTTTCTTGTGTTGTTTAAATGGAGAGAATATATAAAAGAAAGGAAATTATGATGGAAAATGTTTAACTAACATTGGGATTTCATTGGAAAAATTACATGGATGGTATTTTAAAAGTGCAACGTTCCAAATATAGTTGGTGTTTTGAATCCTTTCAAAGTTTAGAGGTTTTCAAACTGTAAATGTCATCTTTCTTTTAAATAAAATAGTAAACAGTAAATTAAATTAAATATAACCCAAAACAGTAACAATTTTTGGATTAAAAAAAATCTATAAACATAAAAAAAATGACAATTAAAAACTTGAAAAAGATTATTTTTGTGATAAATATTTGGACCATATTAGTTTTAAAAAAAACACTATCACAAACAATTTTCACAAATATATTCTATTTTTCATGAAAAATAGGGTGGAAAATAAAGCGTCTAAATTTTAAATGCGGGCCGTATAAATTTCTATTTTCTCACTTTATTCTCATATTTACCCTTTATTTTCCATAACATCAAAAACAAGATATAATTTTTATTTTTTCCTCTTAATTTCACTTCCATTTATATGATCACTCGTGTTTTCTCATTCTCTCATATATTGAATTCCAAACGGGTAACAGAGGATAGTCTATGAGGTGTCAGTTTCCTTCTAATGCAATTCTTGCGTATGCGGTCAATCGTGGTATCCTTTTTTTTTTTAGATACAATTAAGAAGTAAAAAGTTATTCAACTTTTCGTTTTGTTGCAACTATTTACGATTTTGTATCTTAAGAAGCATAATAGAATTTCAAGGAATATGCAAATAAAAAAATAAAAATAAAAACTTGTAAATTTCGGATTCACACATCTTATAATACAATGAACTTGATAAGATTATAGCTAGTTTCTAGTAATGGTATCCGATTCTCTACCAAAGTTCATTGAAAAGACCAAGCATTTTGTGCCTTTCTTTTTCTTCTAGCACAAAACATAGCTCACAAAGTTCACAACATCATAGCAAAAAAATAAGAATTTTTTTTTCCTTTGACATAAATTTTGTTGTTCAGTCACCATATCTTATCCAATGGTGAAAATAATAATAATAAATATTATTTTGCTA
>NC_142763.1:9185000-9242500 GCF_054948205.1 Urtica dioica subsp. dioica
ACTCATATTCTGGAAAAATAAAATGGCGGAAGCAAAATGAGGAAGAAGAAGATGAGAGAGGGGAGAGGAGAGAGACGAAGTGAGAAGAGGGAGAGAGAGAGAGAGAGACCTGACCTACAATACACTACGTATATAATATACAATCACTGCATAATAGATAACATATTATATCATGACCTGACCTATATGCACTAAGGCCCATTTTCAACAAAAATGTGTAATAAGTGGGAAAATTACAATACTAACGCTTATACGCTTCTTTCAAAACATTATAATGTTTTTCTTTTTTTTTTTGAAATATTTAGGATATTAATACATTCAATATACACTCTTTAGTATATATATTACACAATTATACAATTTCAGTCTACATATTTTAGTATACAATTACATGGTACTGTATAAAAAAAAAAATTAAAGTGATAACAATGATAAGAGTATACAAAATAATTGAATGAGCGAAAGACACAAATACTACTTCAAAAATGTTAATTTCGATGATAAAATTAATAAGAGCGTTCATTTTGCAGGTGCGTTTGCGCTTGGCCAATTTTGACGCACGTAGGTAAAAACTCAAATTATTATGATGAAATCATGAATTAGGACTACCAACATAATTGCAATCTGTATTGTATAATTTTGTAATAATTTTATTTAGCACTGCAGTTAAATAGCCTTCTTCAATCATTGAAATTTTATTTTAACAGCCAACGTTCGATTGATAATTGAAAATTCGTTACTCAACTTATGAACTAATCGAAAGGGTCAAAAATACCTTTTGACCGGTTTTAAATTAAAAAATAAATAAAATAATAAATTATTTACATGGCAGTTTCTTAACTTAATTAATATTTAATTAATTTTCTTTCTCCATATAATTATTGATAAGTGTTAATGACAGTTTATCATAGTTTTGTTTTTTGTTTGCTGTTTAAATTGATTAATGGTAGTTTAACAAATGGGTTTTAGAATTACTTGTTTTTTTACGCTATAGTAGTTTATAACACACTTTTTTATTTAAAATATTCAGAAATGAAAGCTTACCCATAAATAATTGAAATCATACATGCATGTATTATACAAAGAATAATCAAACACGTGCAATTTATGATACTACATAACAAAAAATTGAAACGTAAAAGTCCTTGAATGCTCTCTTTCCTGGATTCAGGCTGAAATACAGCTCAATTAAAAAATAAATATTAATTATTAACTATACGAGATTTAGAAAGAAAAAATCAGAAACACATAATTGATAATTGTAGTAACTGTTATTACATATAGTGAACGCCGTTAAATAAAACTTGTTATCGTAGAGGGAGACATCTGGCTGAAAAAGCATAACATGCAATGACTAATGACTAAGTTAAGAATTGGAGAGATCGTGATTGTACCACCTTGCTTGTGTTTAGCAGCTGCTGCTGACAAGTAACAGACATGTAATAACATTTGCCACGTTATAATAAGGAAGAATTTCGCAATAATGCGTTTTTTATGAGCAAAAAACAGCTGTATTTATATATATAGACAAATGTCAAGCGTATAAGAGAGGAAAGAAAATACAGCTGCCCAAAGCGACGTGGCTTGCTCAGGATTCATTAGCTTGTTCTTAATTTTTTTTTTTAATTAATCTATGTAGATAAATGAAAGTTCAGGAAGTATATAACAACAACTATTTTAATGAGTTGGTTTTGATTGCGAGATTCTACAAAGAAAACATGTCTGAAAATATTTTTGTATTGTTATGAGAAATATCTGATGTTGGACTTAATGTTATGATAGTACCTATAATAATAGAACCGAGAGAGAGAGTATGTGGATAGTAACAAATCTATTTTGAAAGGCGGTTTGACCCATTCTTGTTTGCTTTCTTCAAGTTTCATTATATCTCTGTAACAGTTTAAGAAGAAAAAAGCTTGCGTTTATGCATTGTTTTGAATAATGAAATGTTAAGCCACTTCTGATTCTAATTTTAAATTTTTTTGTATTATGCATTCATATATGTTAACGTTTGGATGGGAGGTATATCCAGGGTGGGCAAAGAAGGGGTGAGAGAGAGATAGAGAGATTGAATTCATAGAATCATCAATCAATATGAAAAACCATACACAATTCCGAGCCCAATACACCAAAACCTACTAGAAAATAAACTCTGTTCACAATTCAAGAAGTGAACCAATCCCTCCGATTAGACTCCACTATCCAGCTAATAGAAAATTAATAGTCTAAAATAATAGATTAAACAACTCTTTTCATAAGCCTACCCACTCCGAACACTTATTTATACTAAAACATAATTAAATAAATAAATAGCATGTAACTCAATAACTAATGTACTAATTTACCAAACCTAAGAGCAGCCAATGCATATGTCACGACCCGCGAGCTCTAGCTCGCACGCGAGCCGCGACGTACTTACATCTCTTTCCTCCAGAATATTTAAATAAACATAGCATTTGTATATAGTAAGCGGAAATAAATTAAATAGCTATAAGACATATATCATAAGTAATAGAATTTTCGGGGAAATTTTTCGCTTTTATTTCACATACAAGTCTTATAGCGACTATATACATAACAAAACACACTCGTTTGTTTTGGACATATCTTACATATAACTTATATACAAACATGGACGCAAAACAAGTAACTAGAATACAAGTTTACTAGTTACATAATAAAACACCATTTTTCCCCGTTTAAAACAAAAACTCTCATTGCCACAGGTCGAGCGACGCAAGCCTGGACTAGATCTCCTCCTTCTACCCGAGTAAAGCCTTTCCTTTGCCTACATTACCAAGGGTCATAAACTATGAGTCGAAAGACTCAGCAAGTGGGAGTCTATCTAGTAATAAAAGCGACTAGATGACATGTGACGTGCACATAACACATAAATTATGCATGAAAGACATATGATTCCTATCATATGATATGCAAGCACGTGCATACTTACTACATGTGAACTTGTCATCCTGATCTTCAGGTCATCCAACCACCCACTGCAACAACCCTCAGAATGACAAGTAGCCAACCCTCAGACCCGAGCAATTTAATCATGAGGGTGACTCCAAGTTTTAAACTTCGTCTAGGATCCTCTAATGGTACCATCTCCAATCATAGGGGCGCTCAGGAGCTCCCTGAAAGCTCAGACGTGCCCGGCACGCCGGCAGTTACCAATTACAACACTGCGCCCGTCAGGTATCCCTGACAAAAACACAAGTCTTCAGACTTGCTGGTACCACCGACATCTGTTCTTTTTAAATGTTTGGTACCCGATGGAATCAGAGTACAGCCCCAACTACAACGGGAAGAGCATCGTTTCGAGTAAAACTCGATTAAATATTGTTTAATATGCTCGTCATAGTATTTTGAAAGAGAAATCAAGGTGTGACCCTTGTAGTCCCTAGAACAGATATCTCAGCTGGAATCTGAGAAACGTCTGTCCCTGCTTTTCCCGTAAACCCGTCTATCGGGTGAATCTAAAATTAGTAAGTCAAAGGAAGATTAACTAATCAAATAAGAAACGGCTTGGGTTGTTAGCGGGTTACGCTTGAACTTAACGGGACAAACCCGAAGCTACATTTTCAATAATAGTAGCCGAAGCCTTAATCTTGATTAGTTTGTCAAATTCATGGGCTTTCAACTACTCTTGTTTACTAACACAGTAAAATGCACATAAACATGTGATTCCCTTGGTAAGTAGTTGACTTAATTCCCACTTACATGGACTCCTGATTCGCTAGCTCCTTCCCCCTCTAACGCCTAATCGTTACGGCGATAGCTGAAAATATCTGAGGAATAAAATGGAGCGTTGAACACCATTAGTTCTGCACTAGCAGAAATACTAGTCTACAAATTCTCATCCCAGAGAAACTGAACAAGGCGCACAGAACTCATATCCGTCACACGCAAAACATACGTTCTTACTTAAGAGAATCAGAGAAAACAAGAACACGATTCCCACATGAAACAGTGATCAAGAGAGAGAACAAGTCCTACAAGTAGCGACTAAACATGAAACTCGAGATTAGCTATGCTAAGGAAGCATTTAATAACCCAAATCCCTTGGGCCGAGCCCAAAACTAGAACCGAAACTCAACGTTAAGAACCCAAGAGGGAGAAAAACTTGTTCCTTTCCACAACGATCCACAAGAACCAAAATCACTACTCTTAGACTTGTAAAGAAAGTCTTACCTCTAAGATCATAGAAATTAGAATAACCCGTTGGTTAGACTATAAGCGTAGTTAATAAAACAACCCGTTTAAAAACTATAGATATAGGTTTTGAAAATAATACTAATCTTAATTATGGAAATATGTTATAATAAGTAAAATAATTAATTAAAAATAATTAGAATACTTAGCTTAAATAATAATCAAGAAAGAATAATAATAAGTAAGGTTGTACAAACCTTTATTTTCAAAACCACTTAATTATTTTTTTTCAAAACTTAATACTTGTAATAAGAAACATAAAATATGGTTTAGCTTAATTATGAGCTGTAACAAAAATACTTTAAGCTTAATCATAAGCTTATAGGTTATAAAATTATTTTTGAAAAACATTACAATACGGGAATGTTTCGGATTCAATCACACACGTTCGGTACTCGTAACTCACGGAAACCGACACTCACGGAAACCGACACTCTCGGTTTATCTCGAACCCACGAACCATAGCACACCTGAAGCACCCGATTTGAATCCGAAACAACTCACTAACTCACGTGATTAGTATCATAAACGTACATAACTATTTTACGAATAATATTACATATTATAGTTAAAAGACTTTTAGTAGAAACGACTCGGTTAACAATTAGAGTCGGGAGCCGGTACATTCACGACTCGTCGTCGCCGCCGTCGCTGTTCAAACGCATCGTCGCCGACGCGGAAACGAAAGGATGCCGAGTCGCTGTCGTCGCTGCGTAACTCACTCTGCCTCGACACGCTGAGGTTTCGCAGCCCGTGTCTGCACCGTCGCTGCGCGCTGTCACAGCCTCAAGACATCTCACCGAGCCGTTGACGTATCGCTCGAACTGAACAGCCCCTCTTTGCCTTGTCGCTGAACCCGAACAGCCCTCGCTGCTCGCCCGCGACTCGCCGGAACCATCCTTGCTGCATCCTCGTACCTGCGGTACGAGCTCGGAGAGACACGCAGCACCAACAAGAGAGCATGGTTAGATTAAAAATTGAACCGAGGATACCCAAGTTTCTCGATTCGAAATCAATTCCCGAACAAGGCATTCGGAAATCGAACACTCACCCGATCCTAACCCGTCCCACGCTCAGCAACAACAACAACAAAAACCAAAGACGAGCAACACTTTCAACCAAGTAAATTTTCTAAAAAGAACCTATGTTATTCACATCCTAGCGAGTCTCCGACTCGTCTAAAAACACCACAAATTCAGATCCGATCCTACGCATATCAGTACCACACCACAGACAAAACAAAAATCCACTCAACATACTTCAAAGCCAAGCACATACTCTGAAATCCGAAACCTCCAAAAATCAGCCCAAAAGTGAACCAAAACACAACTTACGTGAAAACTGAAATTGAACAAGTAAAACTCCAATTTTCAACACTTAAAATCAGAGTCCTAATCAACAATTAACTGATTCAAGCATCACACATGAAAACCCCCAATTTTCCCTTCCAAATTTTCGGCCAAAATATCCATAAAAATCTGAAAATCCTAACTCAAATAATTTCAGCTCACTACAAGCACAAACCGAGCCCAAACACAAGCAACCCACGAAATCAACCAAATGAACTCAAAAACCCCTAATAGGAAAACATAGGAATCGGACTAGAAACAAAGAAAACGAGTTGGATTTCCTACCTTGATGTAGAAAACGAACCCACAACTCTCGGCTTCTCCTACTCCACGAAATCCCGCTCAACCTTGTGGAGAGAACAAAATCGGAGCCAATGATTCTCAGCGTGATTGAAGAAGATGAACGAAGGAAAAGAAAAAGAAATGGAGATGAAGAAGATGAATAACGGGAAGGAGAAGAAGAGGACGAACTCACCTAAACCACTCCGGCGTCTCTCGGTCGTTGTTCTCTCTTTTTTTTTTCTTCCGTGCGTTTTTTTTTTTCCCCTTCTTGCTTTGGTTTGTTCCAACGTGAAAGTGAAAAGATAAGGGTAATAGAAGAGTCTAGAATACTATATGTGTGGCTGAGAAATTAATGGGATAAGGACCAAAAATAATCCTACTAACTTCCTCATTCTCAAATTTCCTTTCAAATAAACCACCTTTTGTTTGCAAATCGATCCTTTTACTCTCAAAATAAACATCTCGTCCATAATTAAATGGAAACGATTTAGAAAATAAACCGAGATAATTTCTCGTTGATTCTAATTTATTTTGAATATATTTAAGGTGTTTCGGAAATTATTTTCACTCCCGAGACTCTTCTTAGTACTCGAGGACTCACCGAAAATATTATTCGGGAAATTAAAATCATTCGAGTCCAACTCGAAATTCTCAACTCATTCCGAAATCTTTAATTGACCTTAAATATTTATTTTCTAAATCTAGGACCATTTCACGCTCTAGTGAAATTATAATTTGCAACAATACTCGATTCAAGGAAAAAACTCGTTCATTGATTCCAACGTTCACAAGACGAGTTACACAAAAAGCCTTACTTTACAGCATACCTCCGATGAGTCTACGGAACTGATGCTTCTGAGGAAGGGTGACAGATAGGCTAAAGGGTGGGCTTTCAGCTTTTCTATGAGGGGGTTTTTAATATTATTTTATTATTATAATGCTTTAGCTAGCTATAATGCTTTAACCCTATAGGCTACGTAAGCTAGCTAGGGTTTGTGAAAGCTCACACGTCCATTCACCTCTGCTCTCCTCAAAACCTGGTGGTACATTAATCTCTCTCTTCTCTGACACTCCCTTCCTCTGCCTCGTCACCTTGATACGTAATAACGTGTGATATATTAAAGCGGATTTATATATGTATGGTTCATTGATTTCAACTATCGCAATTATTGATTTTTGCATAAATGAGATTGTCGTTCGTCATATATAAATTGGGTTCACCGGCTTATCTGCTGTTTTTTAAGACCACAAGCAAAAAGTCACGCGCATGAGAATAGTTTGCGATGAAAAAGAAGAAGAAGAGAGCACAGTGGTTCCCAAAAAGTTCAACAAAGCTCTTCTTACTCTATCTATCTACTTCTTCTCACTTAATTCCTCGTCACGTGACTTCTATTATTATGGCTGTGTATTGCGATGACGATGTGATATGCCCTTGAAAAAGACGTAAATCATAAATAAACAACTAATTAACATATATATGGTTGTGCGTTGAATATAGGAATCTAACCACACTATGTGTATATATAAAAGCCGGAGGAAAATGTTTTTCTTTTAATCTTAATACTACCTTAATTTAACTGTTAACTATTTTCTTTCTCTCTCTCTTTTTTTTTTTTTGCTAGCAAACTGTTAACTATTTTCAGGAATCCCCGGTGGGCGATGACGAACAATTTTCATAGCAAGTTAGCAACTTCTTCAACTATAAAAAGTTTTGCCTAAAAATTAAAACCCGTCACAAAAGTATTAACAAAGAGAGTGAGAATAAAGAAACCCACATCCTCATTTTAAAGGAATAATACTAGAATTATGATCACTTTAATAATTTTGTACCAAAATTCATTAATTACATTTTAATAAAAAAAATTATTACTTATCTATAGGAGAGAGAAATGTTTGGTATCAAAATATTTCTAAATGACTAGTCATTTAATTTTTTTTTGTATTTATTTCTTAATCATTTAATTTAATTACATTTAATATTTTAACAAACACATTATGTTTAAAAAATAAATAAACTAACACATTTAACTCTCTCTCTCTCTCTCTCTCTCTCTCTCTCTCTCTCTCTCTCTCTCTCTTGCGTGGCTGATTATATGGGTTGTTAAATGCTAACGGCGTCGGACTGCATAAAAGCGACGTATGGTTCATTTTCGTTCTTGATATTTATTTTGTTCTTCGTGTTAGATTTTGTTCTTCCTTTACATTTTTTTCCTAGTTTAGAGTTTAGATCTTTTCATTAATATATAATGTATGCGAAATGGAGTGATATGTGAAGTAAATTAATATAATTTTTTAAAAGTTTTTTGGAATCTGGAAAAAAAAATTATTTCTTTGAAGATCTATTGATATCTTTGTCAATAAATTTTTGTACGTCAATAAATCTTCAAAGAATATGAAAGTGAAGTATTAAAAGAGATGTAATTTATAAGAGAAATGAAAAAGGAAATTAATAAAGTTAAAAAGGTGAATGTACAAAAGGCAGTAATAGTTCCAAATTAAAACACAAGTAATGGGTTTTGATACTATCAAAATGATCATAATTTCGATATTATCTCAATTTTAAATATATGTTTCTCTTTACTCTGGTTTCCATCGAATCTTCTCGAATCTAAATAATTCAATAAAAATTAAATTGGTTGTCGTTTTTTCTTAATTAGATTTTTCATGTTTTACGCATACCCAATTTTTCTTGTGTTGTTTAAATGGAGAGAATATATAAAAGAAAGGAAATTATGATGGAAAATGTTTAACTAACATTGGGATTTCATTGGAAAAATTACATGGATGGTATTTTAAAAGTGCAACGTTCCAAATATAGTTGGTGTTTTGAATCCTTTCAAAGTTTAGAGGTTTTCAAACTGTAAATGTCATCTTTCTTTTAAATAAAATAGTAAACAGTAAATTAAATTAAATATAACCCAAAACAGTAACAATTTTTGGATTAAAAAAAATCTATAAACATAAAAAAAATGACAATTAAAAACTTGAAAAAGATTATTTTTGTGATAAATATTTGGACCATATTAGTTTTAAAAAAAACACTATCACAAACAATTTTCACAAATATATTCTATTTTTCATGAAAAATAGGGTGGAAAATAAAGCGTCTAAATTTTAAATGCGGGCCGTATAAATTTCTATTTTCTCACTTTATTCTCATATTTACCCTTTATTTTCCATAACATCAAAAACAAGATATAATTTTTATTTTTTCCTCTTAATTTCACTTCCATTTATATGATCACTCGTGTTTTCTCATTCTCTCATATATTGAATTCCAAACGGGTAACAGAGGATAGTCTATGAGGTGTCAGTTTCCTTCTAATGCAATTCTTGCGTATGCGGTCAATCGTGGTATCCTTTTTTTTTTTAGATACAATTAAGAAGTAAAAAGTTATTCAACTTTTCGTTTTGTTGCAACTATTTACGATTTTGTATCTTAAGAAGCATAATAGAATTTCAAGGAATATGCAAATAAAAAAATAAAAATAAAAACTTGTAAATTTCGGATTCACACATCTTATAATACAATGAACTTGATAAGATTATAGCTAGTTTCTAGTAATGGTATCCGATTCTCTACCAAAGTTCATTGAAAAGACCAAGCATTTTGTGCCTTTCTTTTTCTTCTAGCACAAAACATAGCTCACAAAGTTCACAACATCATAGCAAAAAAATAAGAATTTTTTTTTCCTTTGACATAAATTTTGTTGTTCAGTCACCATATCTTATCCAATGGTGAAAATAATAATAATAAATATTATTTTGCTAATTAATATTCAGAAATGAAAGCTTACCCATAAATAATTGAAATCATACATGCATGTATTATACAAAGAATAATCAAACACGTGCAATTTATGATACTACATAACAAAAAATTGAAACGTAAAAGTCCTTGAATGCTCTCTTTCCTGGATTCAGGCTGAAATACAGCTCAATTAAAAAATAAATATTAATTATTAACTATACGAGATTTAGAAAGAAAAAATCAGAAACCCATAATTGATAATTGTAGTAACTGTTATTACCAATTATTAATCATACGTGATAAAAAAAATAATAATAAAAAAACCCAAAACTCAAGAATGAATTCATAGAATCATCAATCAATATGAAAAACCACACACAATTCCGAGACCAATACACCAAAACCTACTAGAAAATAAACTCTGTTCACAATTCAAGAAGTGAACCAATCCCTCCGATTAGACTCCACTATCCAGCTAATAGAAAATTAATAGTCTAAAATAATAGATTAAACAACTCTTTTCATAAGCCTACCCAGTACTCCGAACACTTATTTATACTAAAACATAATTAAAATAGCATGGAACTCAATAACTAATGTACTAATTTACCAAACGAGTGTACCATGCTAAGTAGAACTAAAAAAGTCAGGATGAGTCTACGGAAGTGATGCTTCTGAGGAGGGGCTCTTAAGAACGGAGCGAAAGCGTGAGGCACAAAGAGACCTTTGACTCGCCTGACGTGAAGCGCTTCGTTTGTGGGAGCTCGAGCTTGGTGAATATGGTCAAGTTTGCAGCTGGAAAGCAGGATTTCTTCCTCGGTTTCTCCTATTTCGTTTGTGTTCGGTTCGTCCTCGGAATCCCGTGGATTTTCTCCCACGGGCTTGAGTTCGACGTCTTTCAACTCTACTGTCGGTATCTTTTGAATATAGTATACCAACAAAAAAAAATTATGATCAAGTCAGCGAAACATTCTTCTTCTGATTCACTTTAATTATTGTTGAACACTGAAATCACATTGTGAACGATAAATTAACTTTTAATATTTTGTCCCTTCTTTTGGATTTAGGCTTATAGTTTAGTGGCACGAGAATGGAGATCATCTTCGATCAACATGAATACCATCATTTAGACAAAATTCTGTAAGTGCTCTAAATAGTGGATCATTTTATATGTGTTTTTCGATTTCACAAGAAGAAAGAAAGTTGATATGAACCTGGAAGATTTCAATAGAATGGTACTGAATACAAGATAATCAAGGAATTCGAGAGACCCCAAACTCTCTCAGAAGGCTAGCCTTGCACAAAGGTAAATGATTATTTCTAACCTCTATTTATAGACTAAGTGACAGTCAACATATAAATTATATTTCCAGTCCTAACAAAAACATCTATAGTTTGGACTATCCCACGAACCACGTATTAAATGAACATTTTGGAGCCAAAATTACCAAGACATGAGAAAAGGAAAGCAATTTTCTTTTGTGTTGTCATACATCTTTTGTGTTGTCATACATCTCTTGGCAACGTGAGTGTTGTCGTAACATAACCTTATCACATAATTATTAACCTTATCTCTTACTGAAAAAAATAAACTTATCTTTTGCAGCCTTTTTTTTTTTTTTTTTGCTTACCCCAATGCTTTTATCTTCTGCCAACTGAAATTTTTTACATTTCATTCATGTCCCACCTCGTTTAATTAAAGTCCCACCTCGTTTTATTAGTTATTTTGTTGGACATAACGTTAAATGACATTTCATTCAAACAACTAATGGTTCGAATAGAATTAACCATGCAAGTGTCACTGTGAAGTTTCAAGACACATGAATGTGAACTAAAATAAATATCCACTTTCTATTCAAAAAGTCATGTTTACGCATGAAACATTATATATAATACGACAACAATATATATACTCTTTTTTTTTTCAACCCCTATGTGTGTGAATCAATGAGACAAGCTAGAGATATGACATGTGTGACGAGGGATTCTCTTTTGTGTTGTCATACATCTCTTGGCAACGTGAGTGTTGTCATTGTAACATTAATTATTAACCTTATCTCTTTCTGAAAAAAAAAAATAAAAAAACTTATCTCTTGCAGCTTTTTTTTTTTTTTTTTTTTTGCTTACCCTAATGCTTTTATCTTCTGCCAACCGAAATTTTTTACATTTCATTCATGTCCCACCTCGTTTTATTAGTTATTTTGTTGGACATAACATTAAATGACATTTCTCTCTAACCAAACAAATAATGGTTCGAATAGAATTAACCATGCAAGTGCCACTGTGAAGTTTCAAGACACATGAATGTGAACTAAAATAAATATCCACTTTCTATTCAAAAAGCCATGTTTACGCATGAAACATTATATATAATACGACAACAATATATATATATATATATATATATATATATATGTGTGTGTGTGTGTGTGTGTATTGAGCAGGAAATAAAATTTCAAGAAAGGCAGATGTGTCTAAATTTATTTCATAAGGGTAAATTAAAATAATTATTTTATCATATGCTTAATTATTTCAACTCATTTAATTGTTCACTTGATTAAAAAATATGGTTATAAGTATATACTTGTCATGTGTAAACATATAAGATATATGTATGTCTATGGAATTTATGTATGGTATTATATATGTATTTGTGTTATTATAAACCAAACCAAATATCAAATATCAGCCAGTTTACTGGTTCTTGAAAGGAAAAAATAAAAAGGTCCAGTCAAACCTATGTGTAATTGTGTGTTTTAGTCTTGCTCTTAATACAAAATTTCTCTCTTTCCTAAATAACAAGTTTCAAAGCACAAAAAGGACACCATGCATGATTGCCAGTATGAGTGGGATGCAATAATGGTGGGATGCAGAACATTCAACGAATTATTTTTTGTTTCAGCCAACGAATTATATATATATATCAAAATTTAAAAGCAGATTCATATATGAAGACAAAAGTCCCAATAGGACATATTTTTAACTGTAAATGTGTGAGTTGTCTATGCTTCTACTCGAGCATGATCAACTTTTTGTTTGCTCAACTTGCTCTCCATATATTTATTGTTTTGCGTTCATAGGCTCACAGTTTTTTTTTTTTTAATATAAGCTTATTGTTTCTCACGAATTAACAAGTAATAAAAGACAATTTAAAATAATGATTGCATAACCACAAGTTTCCCTATAAATATAGACTTCATCCACAACAAGTTTTCATATCTTTCAACAAACACATAAGTTAATAACATCACTGCGCTTCTCATCTCTCTCTCTCTCTCTCTCTCTCTCTCTCTCTCTCTCTCTCCCACTCTCTAAATTTGCCTATATCAAGTATCAACCACAAAAAGTTAATATCACCGCTAGAAGCATTTAAAAAAAATATTACCGCTACTCTCTCCCTCTCGCTTGATGTATATATATATATATCTATTAAAATATTAAAATATAATAAGTGTAAATCCGAAGTTACTGTTCATAAGGTTTTATCCAATTAAAATATGCCACGTAAGCCAACTCTTTATACAAACCGTTTTAATTTTTTTGTTTTTAATTTGTAACCGTTTGTGGGTTTGTTGTTAACGCTCTTTTTCTCTCAAGTGAGAATACCCAGAGTTTTTTTATTCACACAAATACCCAGACCACGATATATAAACACGTCGATTCATTGTTTCTCAATCGATACATCTTTTCACTTAAAATAATAAAAACCGTTGTTGGGATATAAAGAAACTTTACAATTTGTTGCTTGACACATTTAATATATCGACGGAAACTCGAGTGATTTTTTAATATTTAATTCTCAGGTTTCTCTTGATTCTTGATTTTGAATGGAATCTCTTCACTTCCACGCGCCGATCATTCCTCGGCTATGAAGACGGCGACGAAACCGACATCCAGGGAATCGGAGACGGCGACGAGGAGGAAGAGGAGGTCTCGATCAGGATCATCGGCGCGTCGGAGCACGAAAGAGATAGCGCCGGAAACCGGACTGGAAATGCCGGAACGAGTGACGGTGGCGCCGGGGACGGAGTCGCTGGAGACTCGGTGGCGGAACGAGAGAGTCTTCGTACCAGAGATAGGATATCCAACATTTTGCGCGGTGGTTTGAGCAGATTTTGCCGTTTACTCTGTTTCTTCTCTCGTTGGAATTGTGCGAAAGTAGCCTCTACGCCAGAAAATCCGGAGACATAAACGAACCCTAAAATGTTTCGTCTGACAATGGCCCTATTCCTTCCTCGCTCCTCCCCTGTGAAACGTTTGTTACTGAACACGAATTTTGTATTGTACATGAACATTTTTTTTTCTTCATAGAAATGGGGGATTTTGAAATTGTGTGTTTGATTTTGGGGTTCTTGTGCTCTGGATCCAAATTTGAAATTATAATTTTAGTCTTTTCACGTGTGCTAGGTTTGAAATTGCTACAGCCTTGCATACTTCCAGGTTCTCTAGCAGCAGGTTGTGCAGAACAACTGTGTATTATTACTACAGCTTTGCATACTTGCAGGTTCTATAGCTTTGGAGGCGACAAGAACTGAGGAAATAATTTCTCCACATCTACCTTCAAATATGATACCCACTCTTTCGTAAGTCTGCTTGTTTGTTATTTTTAATTTGGCTTATGTCGATTATCATGCTTATGTAATCACTGTATGGTTTACTTTTTTTTATTTGAATTTCTTTTAATTGCCCTATTCTGCAAAGTTTTTTCACTGTTTGTTGAAATGCCTCAGTCAAGGTTTGTTGAAATGCCTCAGTCAAGTTTTTTTTTCCTTTTTCTTTGGTCAAAATTACCAATCCTTCGTGTTCCAATTTATCACCCTAAACTTCCAAGACGACATTTAAACCCTAATCCTCAATTTAGCTCATGAAAATAGGCTGCTTTTTTTTTATATATATATAATTCAACGAAATGGTGCACTGCATATATATTTTTCTTAGCCTTTGGTCGATTTGCATTAGTATTTAGTCAGTTAGAGCAGAATACTCTGTATACTGAAATCAATGATTATCGCATGTTGTAGTTAGTGGATGAAATTACAATGTGTTCTCTTTTTTTTTTTATTGATTAGCTTAATTTGTAATTATGCAGGACCATTTAGTTTTGAAGAAAGAAAGCCAAAAGGGAGTTTGCTAAAATTGCATCTTAATCCACATTTTTTCCCAGGTTTCAAGTATCATATATTTGGATACTCCTGTTGGCATTGGCTATTCTTACTCAAGACGCCGAACCAAACAATCCTTGATTAAGAGAAGCCACATGCAAGCCCTGGTCCCACCACGAGACGTCAGCTCACAGGCTCCCAATCTCTCTCTCATTTTCTAATTTTGATTTCATGTTGTAATTTTCCTCTTTTCTTTTAGATTGCAGGATCTTGGGGTTTGTACAAACACCAAAAGTATTTTGGTTGTGAATTCGTGCGCGGCTTTGCCTTTGTCCAAAATCAATTAGGAAGTTATGAATTCGTCCTTATTCTGATTGGCCATTGTTCTATGGTTTGTTTGTTAGACTTGTACACGCTTTTGTATCAGACCATATAAAATTGAGGATTGTTTCTTCTGTTGAATTTATAGTTTGGGTTCTTAAAGAAAACATATTCAATCTATTTGATTCTTTGGGCTTTACTCTTTTAAAATGTATATCATCAGGTGGAGGACAATGTTTGGTATCCCAGCTGTGCCTCTATTTTGTTGGCTCTTTCAGGTTTTCGTATTTTTAATTAAGCTCTCGACACAATTCGTTCTGGATATGATTGATTTGTTTGCTTTAATATCCTAATGACAAATATATGTCCACTTTTCTTTCAGCAAGAGAAGATTCCTCAAGCCGAAAAGGCCATCAAAACATTGTATGGAAAAGAGGATGAGGTCATCGCTTATTTATCATCTGCAGGCCAAGGTTCCACTGATCCCGATGCGCACTGGTTTGATCTGTTTAGTACCCGTTTCTGGAAAGGTATATTGATCTCATGTCTAGCTAAGGATAGTATTTCGTGTGGGCTACTTTTTGGAAAAGCTTCGTATCATGGTCGGGTGGTTCTTGGTTATGTCCAGTCTTCTAACCGAACCAAACATGACCAAATAAATTAAAGGAAAAAAAAACAGATTGAAAGTGTTCTTGTTATATGATGGAAGTACTTTGTAGGTTACGCATTTAGTTCATTTTGAAACAATAACTCTCACATGCGCGTATGTACTTTGTAGGTTACGCATTCAGTTCACTTTGACGGATGGCTCAGAGAAGTTCGAAGCTGCGTGCTTTGGTTACACTGCTGAAAAGATCTTTTCATGCAAGGCTTCACAAATATCCAAAATTTTGGAGCAGGTTAATCAATAAATGAAAATGTGTACTGCTTATCTAAATTATTTTGAATAATTTACAAAACTAATTCACATTTGCTAAAACAAGCTACGCAAAAAGATTCTTTGAAACCAATATTCGAGGCCAAAGAAGCTATCACAAAAACATTCTATGTTCAAGACACGAGAATTCTAAATTCAAGAGGAATGTAAGACCAATTCACCGTTAGCCAAGTTTACAAGCTCTCCGAGCTTAATTGTGTCGACCAAGAATTGAAGAACGAAGATGATGATCTCTTCCCTGCAACATCCACCTCCAACAGAAAACCTAGGCTTTGATTGAACTATTTTTTTATTTTATTTTAAAAGATTATCATGCATTTTCTATGTTTTTCTTTTTTTTTCTTCCATACATTATCGTTGCGTTTTGGGATTGCGCGTGTTGATTGAAAAACTATGGGAAATATTAGTTTTATTTATTTGTTTGTGAATACGATACTTGCTTTATATTTCTTATTATCACAAAATTCAAATGGCTTCACTATTAAGTGTATCATCCACTTAAGTATTCAGTTTAGAGATCTCACTTGAATTGGTTGTTGTTGAACTATCTCTTGAATATTTTAATTACGTTCTTATTAGCCTCGGATCTGCTAATCTATTAAAATCTATTAATCTATTTCTATTAATCTATTAAAATATAATAAGTGTAAATCCGAAGTTACTGTTCATAAGGTTTTATCCAATTAAAATATGCCACGTAAGCCAACTCTTTATACAAACCGTTTTAATTTTTTTGTTTTTAATTTGTAACCCTTGTGGGTTTGTTGTTAACGCTCTTTTTCTCTCAAGTCTCTTTTCTTTCTCTTCTCTTTCTTCTATCATTCTTTCTTCTTCCCTCGCCGCCAGCGAAACACTCACCTAATGCCTCGCGCGTCATCACCGGTGTTCATCGTCTCCGCTCCTCTTTACGGTACGCTCTCTTTGTTTCATCATCTCGAGTCCCCGTTTATGTCTCGATTGGTACGAAGTGGTATATAACTTCGGCTTTTCAGATTAGACATAGGTTTTGCTCCAATTTAATTTGGAAATTAGGTTCTCAGATTTTATATAGGTTTTGCTCGAATTTACTTTTAAATTGGGGCTTTCATTCTTGCTCATTCTTGTTACGGTTCCGGTTTCAAATCTGAAAGGTTGTGCTTGGGACTGGTGCAGGCGAAGCGAACAGAACCACGCTCGGGTGGAGAAGAGAGACTAGACACGACCATGTACTGATCGAATCATCATTCTCGAACTAGGGAAGCTGTAAACATATAGAGAGTACTCTCTTTTTCTTTTCTTTTTACCCTGTTTTGTGTTTAATTCTAACCCAATAAGGCTATGCGACATAGGTTTGATTCATTAGGCTCGATCTTTGGTGAGGGAGATCAAAGCTCTTTGCAAGCAGGTCTGATAGAGAAAGTCAGTGATAAGACCACCGTTGTATGTGAACCATCTCTGAAATGTTTTCCAGTGCATCAAGATTGTGCTCATCAACCTAAATTCACGCCTAAACCTTAGATTATTGTTATCGTCTAGGATTTGGCGCGGAAAAATACTATGTCAACAGCGTGAAAAATTAGTAGAATTTAAATACCGTTCTGACATGTTGCATCACTTTGTGGTTGCTATTTCTTCTGTTTTATTTTGTTCTTTAAATAAAAACGACTCTTAGGTTTGGTTTTAAACTAAGTCATCTTTCTACCATTTGTCTGGTTTTGTTCTTCAAATAAAACACTCTCGGTTTTTGTTTTCAACTTCTTCATCTTTCTACCTTCTGTTTAGTCTTGTTTTTGTTTTTGTTTGTTTGTTTTTTTTTTTTATAAAAAAACTCAAGTTTGGTTTTTTTATTTCCCATTTGCTTGAGCTGAAGCAAATTTGATGTGATCGCCTCTGCGTTATGAATACAGTTTTATTGAATGGTACCCTGTTTCTAAATTTAATGTACATTTCCCTGGTGCTGACAGTGAAGATTTCTTTTTCATTTTACATTCTTGTGCTATAACTTCAACCATCCTCACTTTGATAACATGGTAAGAGTCAGCAGAAAATAGTGTTGGTTTGATGATATATTTGATGCTTATAAAAATTGCTGCTTTGGTAGTAGGTGTTTTAGTGCATTCCATAATGCGTAGCCTATATGCAATCATAACCTTATGTCGAGTATCAATGGTTCAAAAGTAGATATTTGCTACAAAGATCCATATAAAGGTACATTCTTTTATATTCTGCAAAATATATGTTTCTTATTTGCGGGTTATTTCTATTTATATTACTTGTGTGTTCGTGTGTGAGGATATTTCTATTTATATTACTTGGATTTGTCTACATTCAAGTTCACCAGACATTAATGAACGATTTTTTTTTAAAAGCGCGATATGGATGTTATCTTTGTTGCAGAGCTCGGAGTTTGGTTGGAAAGTCACGGTGGCGATGGAGATCGGGTCAGTTGAGGGAGCTCGATCAGATGCCGACCTTAGTGGCCGCCGGAGTTTGCGCTGTCATAATCATCATCCCCATTGTCTTGGAGAAAGTACTTCACAAGTTTGGCAGTGTAAGTGCTTGTTGTGTTTCTTTTTGTCGCTTGAAAGTGATTAGGATATTGGTCTTTGTTTTTTACTGTTTTGAAATGAAGTTTGGTTCTTTGTTTTATGAAATAAAAGCGAAAGCATAAGTTTGATTTATTTGAATAATTTTTCATGGTTTTATTTTATATATAGGCTTGCTCTCTATATGAAGCTCTTGAGAAGGTCAAAGCAGGTAGATTTTACTGAGTTCTGTTTTTCAGGGCTGATATTAAGTTATGTGAATACTGATAGTGTGATTTTCGGTGTGTCAATTTCACAGAGCTGATGATTCTCTGGGCTTCATTTCGCTGCTCTTAACTTTAAGTCAGAACTACATTGCCAAAGTATATATCCCCATTAAAATTGCAGAGACCATGTTACCATGTTCTATCAAGGAAACGAAATCGAGCGATGAGGAACACGGGAGAAAACTGTTGTGGTTCAAAACCGTAAGTATCTACTACTTCATTGGAAAAAGAAACCAACATGCTCATGAGTTTGATGATAAAAACATGTTTTGTCTGGTGAACTAGATTGTTACAGTCCACTCTCTTACTTGAAAACAATTTTAATGAAGATTTTTTTCATTAGTAAACAAGACCTCTAATCCGATTATTGCTGACAGGAAAATGAGCCACTTATTTCTGTAAATGGTTCGCATCAGTTGCACATTATTTTTCGTGCTATTTCATGTGATGTTTAGTGGTTTTACAATGATGCTCGGGAGGCTAAAGGTATGATTAATTTTTTGTAATAATTTTTAAATCTATTTATTATTCAATTAGCATTTGTATTCCTGGTTTCTGCCAGTTTATTGAAATGAACAAAGTTCTTTTTTCTTAAAAAAAAAAATTACATTTGTGTAAAAATGAGAGGTAATTGACTGTGGTTCTATTTTCTCAGATTCATGGATGGAAGAAATGGGAGCAGAAACATCTATTTTTGTCTCTCTGTTAGTTCTTTTGATTTTTATCTAATTCAAAGTTCTGGATTTTGTCAAACCTTGCAAAGTTCTGGATTTTCTTCTTCATCTTCCCCGCCTGCATCTAGGCCATCCGCTCCGTCCGCCGTTGCTTTTCAACACTCAGCTACTCCTGGGGATCAGACAGTAAGTAAGTTCCAGGCTCCCCCATGTGTCGTCCTCTGATGACAATCTGCTCCTTGAGAAGCTACGCATTTATTTTCTCGAACCAGATTTGGCGAAGGCTGTTTCTGCCACAAGTTGCGGCAACAACGGCGGTGTTTGTGATATTCCTAAAGGTGGGCAAAATGGTTAACCGGTTAAACCTTTAAACGTTCTAAAGGTTAAAGGTTAACCGTCTAAAACGGTAATGGTTTAGCCGGTTAAGCGTCTAAATTGTTTAACAGTGACTTAACAAGCATGTGCAAATCTATTTGTTTTTAAAATGGTTTGTTAACCATAAAATAACCGGTTAAAATTAATCGCTTTGGTTAATTTTAACCGGAACGAAAGGTTAATATTATCTGCTCGGTTAATTTTAACAGGATAAAATGTCAATCAATCGATCGCTTAATTTAAACCGGATAAAATACCCATCTTTAGATATTCCCTGTGACATTTGCCGATGGTGTTCGTAATACTCGCGGAGGCGCTCGTGAATGTTGTTGGTGATACTCATTCGTGACCGGAGGGACTTCGACAATCCCAATCGTGGCAACATAGAGGCTCTTTGTAATTGAAGTTCACCATGAACAGTGCATATCTTTTTTTTTTTAATTGAGTTTAATGGTGTTTGTTTTTTTTCCAGCAAGTGTTCATATCGTGGGTGAAGTTTTTGTTGAGATTTTGAAAATGATTTTTTGTATGCTTAGAAATTTCGGGGGTAGTTATTGTAAAATAATTGATTACAAGGTGGAATGATTCATTCCACTGGTTTTGATAGTGATAACTCAAATTAAAAGTACTGATTATTCTATAGAATTATAGTTCTAATATTTCAAACAGAACCAAACATAGCAATACTAAGTCTTATGAATCATTTCCATAACATTAATTCAGTTTGAGCCTAACTAAATATGCCATTTTATAATTCAATATGTGCTTGAATTTATGTTTTATTATTGTATACTTTGGCGAACGTGATGGCCCTTTGGCAGATTCAATAGTAACAGCGATAGTGATTGATAATTAACATAACTCATTGCGAGGAAATTAACTTTGATTTCAAAGTATTTATCAATAATTTCCATTTTCTATGGACACTTTCTGCTTTATATGCCAAATATACATGACATATAACATTTGTTTCACATAGTTAAGATATATAGTGAAAGTCCAACTTTTGCCTCTTATGATTTATCTAATTTTAATGGACATAATAATTTATTCTTTTGACAGAGTTATTTAACTAATCTCATCTTCATTGACCAAAAAATATCAAAATGTCGATGCATGTCTTACATAACAGTATCTAATTACAAAACATTTTGAATGTACACATTCTCATTTTTAAAAGAACATGTGTTTACAATGGTCTTCGTATTGATTTTTATTATTTTATAATTTTTTTATTTTAAATTTAAGTTTTTTTAACGCATTTTAATAACTTCAAAATATGTTAGTTAAGTAATTTTTATTAATTATAAATTATATTTTCTAAGTAAATCTTTATTATCCACGTGCGTAGCACGTGTTACTATCTAGTATAATAATAAGTGCAAATCCGAAATCACTGTTCATAAGGATCTACCAATTAAATTGCGACATGTAAGCCAATTCCGAAATGTTCACACCTCACTTTGAATACAAACCGTTTATTTTTTACTTTGTCAGCGTACGAAATGTTAAGTGCCTATTCATTTTTGTTGTGACTATTTGTAATCCAATAAGATTACGACACAACATCACTTTCTCTTCATTAATATAAGAAGAAATTGTATCTTTGCCCCCTGATTTATGGCCTTACTGCAAAATGCCCCCTATCTTTTTAAAACTATTTGATAACCCCCTGTTATATAAAAAAGTAGTAGTTGGGTCCTTCCGTCAAAAAAGATGCCCAATCGTCAGTTAAATAATCACGTGGAACGCACGTGTTCTGGTAAATAAGGGTAAAATCGTTATTTTGTTAGTCGGATGAGGGAGTGTAATTAAAAAATTAATTTAAAAAACAATTTTTTTTTTCTCTCTTCTGAAGCTTCTATCTTTCTTCTTCTTCATCAGTTTTTCTCTCCATGACCGACCGTTAAAGTGAACCCCCACCACCTTCCGAATTGCTTTTAAACACGGTCTATGAGCCTTTCATCTTCAGCCTCCGAACATCCGTCCCCGCGAAGTTTCCCAGCCAGTTTAACCCCGACCCGCGGAACGAGCGTTCGCTCCTAACTCTCCGGCACAGCCACGAAGCCTCCAGAAGCTCGATCTCGCCGAAAACCCATCGCCAGACCCATTCCCCTCCAGATCTGCAGCTCAGCTCGTAGATCCTGTCTCTCCTCACATTATCCCCTCCCAGCCCGTGCTGGTTCCACCTGTGCTCGATGGGCGCCACGTGTCCCGCGAACACCAGCAGGAACGGCGGCAATGAGCCCAGCTCGTAGATCCTGTCCCTCCTCTGCACCTCCATCCACTTCTCGATTCGCTCCGTGAACCCCACGCGCCTCCACCGCTCCAGATCCATCACCATCACGCCCGTGTTGAAGTAACAGGGCCTCCGGCCCAAGAACGCCGCCGAGTGGGCCGGGTCTCCCCAAAACCGGGGAGTGAAGTACTTGGTGAAGTTCGCGTGGCAATACTCCGGTGCTCCGATTGTTCTTGACCCCAGGCTGGTCCGCCATAGCTTCGAGATGTCGTCCACCACGATCAGATCGGAGTCCAGGTAAATCACTCTCTTCACGCACGATTCCAGAATATGGGGCAAGTAATTCCTGGCGTAGTTGAGAGGCTGTTCCAGGGCTTGTCTCACGGAGGTTGAGATTAAGTTTTTTACCGTCCCCACCATGTGGGCCCCGTGCCAGCGCCTCCCCGACACCGCCGCCGCGATGGTGGGCGCGTGCAACAGGATCACCGCCGCCCCGCACGCCGACGGCACCAGCCTCAGCGACAACGTCAGGAATATGCAGCTCGACGGACATTTTCGTTTGTTCGACGAGGATCTTTTTTTTAATCGGAATTAGACGAGCTTTGACCAAGTGAGAACAACATATGACAATAAGAATTTTTTTCAATAAAATGAAAATCAAAGCAATTTACTTGAGTCCAAGGACATTCTCGTAAATTCATTTACCTCTGGTACCATGTGACTACCACGTGGCCATTTAACTGACGGAGTGGGCTTATAATACACGGAAGGTCCATCAATTTTGTCGGTCGTGATATTGAGGTCCAATAACCTCGATTTTATATCATAAGTCATCTTCTGTCAGTGAGGCCATAAATCAGGGGGCAAATATACAATTTCTTCTTAATATAATGAGAATCCAACAGCAGGTTGAGCGGTTATATTTGCCTTGGAAGAACGAAAGAGAGAAAAAGAGAGGCTCAATAGAAAGAGAGTGCGAGAGATGGAGCGAGAAAGAGAGTTCGGGAGAGAATTGGATGAAGAACGAGGATTCAACCGCTTAAGGTATGGCTCTCCTTGTTTTCCTTTGGTTATCTTTTGAATTTTAGATACGAAATTCTAGAATTTCGTCTTGCGTTTGATTTGAAGGTTCAAAGATGAAATTCGTCTTCAGTTTTGGGGGTTTAGGCGAGCAAGTGGAAAAGAAATTATGATTCATCGTTGGAACCGCTCAAGGTAAACAAATATTTCTTCTCGTGTTGTCATATTCCCGAATTGCGACCTCTTATGGGTTTTTCATTTGGGATGTTTGGGTTCTTCAATGGGTTTTATCTGTTTATTTATATTTTCTGGGTTGGGATATGATTTTTTAGAGTCGAACCTCTCTTAGTGTTTTCCTTATACACGAGTATGATATTTTAACTCTGAAAAAAAGCTATAACAATATTTGTGTATTTTGAAATATGACCTATCTGTAGGCATTTCTAGGGTTTAGCTATGGTATATTGATAAGGATAGGCTTTGAGATTGATATTTGGTGGTATTATGGAATAAAGCGAAGGAAAAAGGAGGCTTGGTCTCGAAAAGTTCGAGTTTTGGGGGGTCTTTGAGTTACACCGTCACAGCGGGTATGGGATTGAACTCGAGGAATGATGAAGAGGATAGTAAAGCTGTGGCCAAATTGGAAGAAGTGTTTTCCTCGGTCAGAATTCTTCATTCTTTTGGTTTAATTTAGGGTTTATGTAATTTGAGTTTGACTGGTGAGAATTATGTAATGTTTTTCACAGATGGCCATCCAAATCAGTAGATATATTGTGACGATGATGAGTACGGGAGTAATCCTGGGAGTTGGCTTTCGGATATCTGGTAAGTATCAACAAAATTAAAATAAATACATAAATCATGTACTGAAAATGTTTAATGTTTAATGGCTTACAAATTTGAACCTGGTTTTTTTTTTTTTTTTTTTTGAAGGGGGTGACAGTGTTGATATGGTACAGCTGGCACAGGGGAATCATCATCGGGACGATGATCGGGTCCAACATGGTTTTGGAGGAGTATTGCCGAGCCGGTCCACGCATAGTCGTTATAACCAGAAGGTAAGCAAAAAAAAAAAACCCAAAATCGCCTTTTGATTTCCTTATTTCATGATGCAATGATTAAGGTTGATAAAAACTCGACGTTGGATTTGCTTGTATCGAACAGTACGAGGGGGCTAGGGAAAGCGCTCGCTCGTGAATTATATATATATATATATATATATATATATATATATATGTGTGTGTGTGTGTGTGTGTGTGTGTGTGTATAGATAAATAAATAGAAGTCCTTTTTTGTCACTATTACTGCCACATAGAAGCAAAGTTGGATTTCAAAAATCAAAATGATTTGGATACACACATTTCTTAGTTCGTCTAGAGCCATAAAGAGATTAACTTTTTACTTTGGT
Source organism: Urtica dioica subsp. dioica (assembly GCF_054948205.1). NCBI lineage: Eukaryota > Viridiplantae > Streptophyta > Magnoliopsida > Rosales > Urticaceae > Urtica > Urtica dioica. The sequence goes on from NC_142763.1 coordinate 9,209,465, forward strand.
GAATGTTTTTAGGCTTATACTTGTATGTGGTCTTGTTTTATATTACTCTGAGTTTGTGTGAATTTTTATGTTGTTGGCTTTGAAGTTTGTCTTTCACACCTCCCTATTTGGTCTGGCTCAGTACGTAGTTAGTATTACTCTTTTGTAGTTATTTCCAGTGCCTGTGGGTGTGTTATTGCAGGGGCTTGTAGGTTGCAGCACATTCTACTCACTGGTCGCTACAAGCTTCAATTAAATTGTGTTATAGTGATTACATGAATAACTTTGTGTATGAAACTAATGATCTATTAATATTATAATATTATTAAAATGACGAGCTTGACGTTCCGCCTTCTACCTCGATGACGAGCTCTTAAGCATGGCCTTATCCACGAATTCAGGTTCATATTTTCCCTCTCTCTCTATTACAAACTCACTTTACCCCTTTCCTTTAATTGCAGTCCAAATAATTTGATTCGGTGTTTTCTCTTCTCCAAGGTACGTACATTGATGTCTCAAACATTTTCTCCTCACAGTTCATTGATTGATGTCCTGCGTAATTTCTCCTTGCAGTATTAGGTTCTAGGGCATGATTTCGGTCACAAATTTATAGGAGTTTTCTTATTTAAGGTGGTTGTTCATCAAAGTTAGCCTATTTATGTAAAAAAAAATTAATTTACTTATATATTATCAAGTTTGAAAGCATAATTTACTTATATACTAGCAAATTTTATCGAGCCATGCTGAGCGCAAGAACATAGCTTCCGGTAGGTAATATAATCTGAGCTTCATGTACAATGTCTCTCTGTTGCTAGGACTAATTGTAGATCACTCCTTGAGAATTACTCTGTCAAATCCTGTTTTATTAATTTCATTTATAATTTTCTCTATTTTGGATTTTGGATGTTAATTTCAAATGGATCGGTTGATGTTTTGTTCTTGAATTTGGGTTTGTTTCATATTTTCGAAGTATACACCTATATAACCCATTTGTAATTATAGTATGTTTTCCGTATAATGACAAAGTGGTTAATCTCATCAAAATTCAAGTGTAAAGCAATGGTGCAAATAATTGAAAGTTCATAATTATTTAGAAGGTCATGGTACTAATGCTTCTTCCACATTGCAATGATGAAATTCTAGAGATGAAGAATCAAAATCTATTATCTCTTACTTAATTTGAATTTATTTTACTCCCACGGTTTATTATGGAATATTATCTCTTACAATTTCATATTATTTTTCAATTGTATTTTACTTTGATGAATACTGGTAAAACTCTTTAACAAAGATGTATTAAAAAGCCATACCATTATTTTAAAATAAATTTACCAATTAATATCTATAATCACCACGTGCGAAGCACGTTCTACATCCTAGTATATATATATACAAGCAAAATGCCCGCGCGTTGCTTGATGTCTTTTAACAGTAAATTATTGAAATAATAAAAAAAAAATTAATGATGAACATGACGTTAAATAACTTACTAATTGTTAAGATTACATCAATAATATTTCATACATATATTTACATATCTTAATTTATAATGACTGAATTGTACAACTCAAATTGTACCAATGTTATATTTTATTTTACTTCAATGAAAAAAATTATATACACATATACAATAATTACCATATTACAAATCCTATTTCTAAAAATCAAATAGAGAATAAATACAAAATTGCAAATATAGATTATATATACATCTAAGTAAGGAAATTTTCTTCATAGTTAATATTTGTAATATTATTGAAAATCACAATTTTTTTTTTATTTATAAAATACACATTTCTAATTATAAATAAATATTTAGCTTCTACACCTTTTTCTTTATTGTTTTTTACATGTAATTTGAGATAGTTGATACAAAACATATACGAAATAGATCAATAACATCATTGTAAATATAAGAGAAACTACATCGAAGACAATATGCAAAGTTGCAAATACAGTCTATGATGCTATATTTTTGTGTGTTTTTATTAAAATTGCTCTACAAATGTGTATTATTCTAGTGGGCTTTCTTTTAAAAAAGAATAGTGGGCTTTTATAAAGCCCATCTGAAACCCTACTACCCCATTATCTCCTCTGCATTTCTCTTTTCACAGCCGCTTCCCCCTCTCTCTCTATACCGATCGTCAATGGCGAAACCTCCATTTTTTACTACCACCAAAAATACATATGCACGCCAGTCTCGGACATAGTAGAAATATGTGGCTGCGGTGAAACGTCTATGGTATCGGTCTCGGTATCTGACAGTTCGTATTCGATTTATTTGAACCGGTAATCGCATCTCAAACGTATTATTTTTCAGTAGTTATACCTCTACTTTTTTATTCTCTGTAGGGTTTTCTTTTTTTGTTTCATTTGCCCAAAATAAGAAAAATAAGTATTTAACTTGTTATAAGAAAAATATTTCTTTCTTTCTGATGCAAAAAACTTTTCCCAAAAAATCCCAACCTCTCATCAACGAAAAGAATGAGACCACCACTTCTCCATCCACAGGTGAAGGCTACTTCGCCGATCAGGTCTCATTTTGATGATGTTGTGATTTAAGTTCTGCTAACATTTTTTTGGAAATATTATGGAGGGATTTTTTTATTTTATTTTTTCATGGTAAAACACTTATCTGGGTATTAGTATTAAGCAATTTTCTATAGAAAGACTAATAAAAATAAAGCTTATATATTTCCAATTTGTTGACAGATGCTCCATTATTTTTTTAAGGGGAAGATCTTCTGAACTTCATCAAGTAGGATCTTCTGGTAATCCTTTCCTATCAAAACAATTTAATTAATCTATTTTTTTTGTGCGATACTCGATCTCTCATGAGTCCAGCTTTTCTTTCTTTCTCTTATTGTTCTCGATTGTATTTTTTTTGTTCTATTCTGAAATATACACTTTTTCTCCAGACTGTTCTAATTTACTTGATCATTTCCCCATGTTCGTCAAGATTAGTTCTGCGCTGATGTCGAAGTTGAAGGTCTAGATCTTCCGGCTTATTTACTATCTTAGGCTGAGTATTGCGGATCACATACACTCGGCTTCGAGGACTGCCATTGCCGCATCTTCAACTTCAAGTGGTGGTTCGAACTGATCCACGGGTGAACGTTACCTCGCCGATCAGGTCTGATTTTGTTACGTGTGGTGATGGAGGAAAAGTGAGACTGAACAAAGAGAATGAACAAAAAAAAGTAAAAGAATGAACAAAAGTAAAAAAAAAAAAAAAGTAAAAGAATGAACAAAAGATTAAAAAATGAAGTTAAACACAACAAATAGAAATTGATTGTGGTCAGATTGTTACATATTGATGTACAATGGCTGAATTTGTTGTATTGGTCTGATTGTAGTTTTGAAGACGAAAGAGCAGAAGTTGGTGTCGATTTCTTCGGTGAAGGAGCATGGAATATATAGGCCGCTTGGAAAGAAATGAAAAACTTTCCAGAAATTTCATGAAATAGCTGTTGATGATTTTTGCAATGCAAATATCTGGAGAATTCCAGACAATTAATTTACTTCGGGCAGCTCCAACGATTTAAAACTGTCATATGTGGATGTCGGTTTGTATTCCAGAATATTCTAAGTCAGAGTGGCATTTTTGTGATTTTTTTTTCTTTTAGGAGTAGTTGTAATATTTTAATCAGAATGACATTGGCATGCCATGTAATTATGAGACTTTTAAAGGGTATTTTTGTCAAATTTTTTAAGTGTACTGTAGACTTAACAGTAATATGAGTCTGCGTGAATAGTGATTCCGGATTCTCCTTTATATATATATAATAATATATATATACATATTATATTTATGTTTGTGTTAATTAAAGGAGACATTGGGGTGTATGTTTATAGATGCTGACAGAAGATAGAGAGCACAGATGATTTGAAATGCATGGAAGCTATAGCATCTCACTCATTCGTGCTCTCTATCTTTCTGTCGTCGTCACTTTGATATACAACATTATCACCTAAAGTCCCTCTGGTATAACCTGGTGTTTTTTAATCTAAATTTTTTTTATTTTTTTTATTTACTGTGTTATATTGTTCGTGGGGTATTTTTATGATAGTAGAGTTAATCTTTTGCTTTTATTACAGACGCATTGATTTTAAAATTTTGCCGATCTACATACATCTCTAGGGTTTTTTATGTATATGTATATTTCTAGGGCTGACCTCTAATTTCAGCGTGGCATACAATTTACAGATTCTCATTTGATTATGAGTGTATCGATGATCAAGTTCATTTCGTATTTCTGATGCGTGATTTTCCTACCGAAAGCTAGTTTTGAAAATCCACTCTTTCCATTTAATGTTTTGAATACCTTTTTATTTTACTTTATCCTGACAGATTATTGCAATCCGTATATTTATTCCACTGTTAAGATATATCTGAAGAAATAATTCACCCATACAAATAACATATGAGTTCTGTTATGAACTAGTATTTTTTTTTAGCAACTACAAAACAAAAGCTTTGTTTGGCTTAGTTTAAGTGTTGTATATGTAATTTTGAGATGTTCTTTTCAATACCATCTGTATCAGTGTGCATACATTGGAATGTTTCTAAGAGCTGGAATCTATTTAGTGGCAAGTGTTTCGACACGTTTTTATCGTAAAAGGGTGTTTTGATGTCTGATGTCATAATTATTAAAAAGAAGAAGAAGAAATTTGAAGTCTCATTATGTACATTTTTTATTTATTAGAAGCAAAAATAACTTCCCGTTTATTGCAAACCCTAAACCTACATTATTAGCTATATATAACAAAAAACAAAATATAAGCAAAATAACATATATATCTATGTATGGATTATATGTAATTTCTGCAGATTCAAAACCCTAGAATTGGAGGACGGTGGTGACCGAAAAGCCCTTTTGGAATGGTGGTGACCGGAAAAACCCTTTTGTAGGAACGATGTGATGAAATCAAGTGTGTCTTATTTGGTGAAAGCCAATATCATTCTTCAATAATCTTACCAGCTATTGTAACTTTGGACGATTACAGTTAATGTCGCCACAAACACTATACGACTAATTGGAAGAATGTATATGGGACTGAATGCAAATTAAGTTGTTTTTTAAGTCTTTATCTTTCTGGGAGAGTGTTTTTGAGGGATATAACTTTTTATAATGCCTTTTTATCAAGGGGTATACTTGCAAACATGGATTTAAATGTCGCCGAAATTCCCCGATTTTCGCCGGCGGTGTCGTTTTCGCCGGGAAAACGGCCGACGAACTCATGAAAGTCGTTTTTCAATGTTATTTCGTTTGATTTTCTCTGAAAATGACATGCCGTTTGTCCATGTTATGTCGTTTTCGGCTTGAAACTATAAACTCATATTCTGGAAAAATAAAATGGCGGAAGCAAAATGAGGAAGAAGAAGATGAGAGAGGGGAGAGGAGAGAGACGAAGTGAGAAGAGGGAGAGAGAGAGAGAGAGACCTGACCTACAATACACTACGTATATAATATACAATCACTGCATAATAGATAACATATTATATCATGACCTGACCTATATGCACTAAGGCCCATTTTCAACAAAAATGTGTAATAAGTGGGAAAATTACAATACTAACGCTTATACGCTTCTTTCAAAACATTATAATGTTTTTTTTTTTTTTTGAAATATTTAGGATATTAATACATTCAATATACACTCTTTAGTATATATATTACACAATTATACAATTTCAGTCTACATATTTTAGTATACAATTACATGGTACTGTATAAAAAAAAATTAAAGTGATAACAATGATAAGAGTATACAAAATAATTGAATGAGCGAAAGACACAAATACTACTTCAAAAATGTTAATTTCGATGATAAAATTAATAAGAGCGTTCATTTTGCAGGTGCGTTTGCGCTTGGCCAATTTTGACGCACGTAGGTAAGAACTCAAATTATTATGATGAAATCATGAATTAGGACTACCAACATAATTGCAATCTGTATTGTATAATTTTGTAATAATTTTATTTAGCACTGCAGTTAAATAGCCTTCTTCAATCATTGAAATTTTATTTTAACAGCCAACGTTCGATTGATAATTGAAAATTCGTTACTCAACTTATGAACTAATCGAAAGGGTCAAAAATACCTTTTGACCGGTTTTAAATTAAAAAATAAATAAAATAATAAATTATTTACATGGCAGTTTCTTAACTTAATTAATATTTAATTAAATTTCTTTCTCCATATAATTGTTGATAAGTGTTAATGACAGTTTATCATAGTTTTGTTTTTTGTTTGCTGTTTAAATTGATTAATGGTAGTTTAACAAATGGGTTTTAGAATTACTTGTTTTTTTACGCTATAGTAGTTTATAACACACTTTTTTATTTAAAATATTCAGAAATGAAAGCTTACCCATAAATAATTGAAATCATACATGCATGTATTATACAAAGAATAATCAAACACGTGCAATTTATGATACTACATAACAAAAAATTGAAACGTAAAAGTCCTTGAATGCTCTCTTTCCTGGATTCAGGCTGAAATACAGCTCAATTAAAAAATAAATATTAATTATTAACTATACGAGATTTAGAAAGAAAAAATCAGAAACACATAATTGATAATTGTAGTAACTGTTATTACATATAGTGAACGCCGTTAAATAAAACTTGTTATCGTAGAGGGAGACATCTGGCTGAAAAAGCATAACATGCAATGACTAATGACTAAGTTAAGAATTGGAGAGATCGTGATTGTACCACCTTGCTTGTGTTTAGCAGCTGCTGACAAGTAACAGACATGTAATAACATTTGCCACGTTATAATAAGGAAGAATTTCGCAATAATGCGTTTTTTATGAGCAAAAAACAGCTGTATTTATATATATAGACAAATGTCAAGCGTATAAGAGAGGAAAGAAAATACAGCTGCCCAAAGCGACGTGGCTTGCCCAGGATTCATTAGCTTGTTCTTAATTTTTTTTTAATTAATCTATGTAGATAAATGAAAGTTCAGGAAGTATATAACAACAACTCTTTTAATGAGTTGGTTTTGATTGCGAGATTCTACAAAGAAAACATGTCTGAAAATATTTTTGTATTGTTATGAGAAATATCTGATGTTGGACTTAATGTTATGATAGTACCTATAATAATAGAACCGAGAGAGAGAGTATGTGGATAGTAACAAATCTATTTTGAAAGGCGGTTTGACCCATTCTTGTTTGCTTTCTTCAAGTTTCATTATATCTCTGTAACAGTTTAAGAAGAAAAAAGCTTGCGTTTATGCATTGTTTTGAATAATGAAATGTTAAGCCACTTCTGATTCTAATTTTAAATTTTTTTTGTATTATGCATTCATATATGTTAACGTTTGGATGGGAGGTATATCCAGGGTGGGCAAAGAAGGGGTGAGAGAGAGATAGAGAGATTGAATTCATAGAATCATCAATCAATATGAAAAACCATACACAATTCCGAGCCCAATACACCAAAACCTACTAGAAAATAAACTCTGTTCACAATTCAAGAAGTGAACCAATCCCTCCGATTAGACTCCACTATCCAGCTAATAGAAAATTAATAGTCTAAAATAATAGATTAAACAACTCTTTTCATAAGCCTACCCACTCCGAACACTTATTTATACTAAAACATAATTAAATAAATAAATAGCATGTAACTCAATAACTAATGTACTAATTTACCAAACCTAAGAGCAGCCAATGCATATGTCACGACCCGCGAGCTCTAGCTCGCACGCGAGCCGCGAAGTACTTACATCTCTTTCCTCCAGAATATTTAAATAAACATAGCATTTGTATATAGTAAGCGGAAATAAATTAAATAGCTATAAGACATATATCATAAGTAATAGAATTTTCGGGGAAATTTTTCGCTTTTATTTCACATACAAGTCTTATAGCGACTATATACATAACAAAACACACTCGTTTGTTTTGGACATATCTTACATATAACTTATATACAAACATGGACGCAAAACAAGTAACTAGAATACAAGTTTACTAGTTACATAATAAAACACCATTTTTCCCCGTTTAAAACAAAAACTCTCATTGCCACAGGTCGAGCGACGCAAGCCTGGACTAGATCTCCTCCTTCTACCCGAGTAAAGCCTTTCCTTTGCCTACATTACCAAGGGTCATAAACTATGAGTCGAAAGACTCAGCAAGTGGGAGTCTATCTAGTAATAAAAGCGACTAGATGACATGTGACGTGCACATAACACATAAATTATGCATGAAAGACATATGATTCCTATCATATGATATGCAAGCACGTGCATACTTACTACATGTGAACTTGTCATCCTGATCTTCAGGTCATCCAACCACCCACTGCAACAACCCTCAGAATGACAAGTAGCCAACCCTCAGACCCGAGCAATTTAATCATGAGGGTGACTCCAAGTTTTAAACTTCGTCTAGGATCCTCTAATGGTACCATCTCCAATCATAGGGGCGCTCAGGAGCTCCCTGAAAGCTCAGACGTGCCCGGCACGCCGGCAGTTACCAATTACAACACTGCGCCCGTCAGGTATCCCTGACAAAAACACAAGTCTTCAGACTTGCTGGTACCACCGACATCTGTTCTTTTTAAATGTTTGGTACCCGATGGAATCAGAGTACAGCCCTAAACTACAACGGGAAGAGCATCGTTTCGAGTAAAACTCGATTAAATATTGTTTAATATGCTCGTCATAGTATTTTGAAAGAGAAATCAAGGTGTGACCCTTGTAGTCCCTAGAACAGATATCTCAGCTGGAATCTGAGAAACGTCTGTCCCTGCTTTTCCCGTAAACCCGTCTATCGGGTGAATCTAAAATTAGTAAGTCAAAGGAAGATTAACTAATCAAATAAGAAACGGCTTGGGTTGTTAGCGGGTTACGCTTGAACTTAACGGGACAAACCCGAAGCTACATTTTCAATAATAGTAGCCGAAGCCTTAATCTTGATTAGTTTGTCAAATTCATGGGCTTTCAACTACTCTTGTTTACTAACACAGTAAAATGCACATAAACATGTGATTCCCTTGGTAAGTAGTTGACTTAATTCCCACTTACATGGACTCCTGATTCGCTAGCTCCTTCCCCCTCTAACGCCTAATCGTTACGGCGATAGCTGAAAATATCTGAGGAATAAAATGGAGCGTTGAACACCATTAGTTCTGCACTAGCAGAAATACTAGTCTACAAATTCTCATCCCAGAGAAACTGAACAAGGCGCACGGAACTCATATCCGTCACACGCAAAACATACGTTCTTACTTAAGAGAATCAGAGAAAACAAGAACACGATTCCCACATGAAACAGTGATCAAGAGAGAGAACAAGTCCTACAAGTAGCGACTAAACATGAAACTCGAGATTAGCTATGCTAAGGAAGCATTTAATAACCCAAATCCCTTGGGCCGAGCCCAAAACTAGAACCGAAACTCAACGTTAAGAACCCAAGAGGGAGAAAAACTTGTTCCTTTCCACAACGATCCACAAGAACCAAAATCACTACTCTTAGACTTGTAAAGAAAGTCTTACCTCTAAGATCATAGAAATTAGAATAACCCGTTGGTTAGACTATAAGCGTAGTTAATAAAACAACCCGTTTAAAAACTATAGATATAGGTTTTGAAAATAATACTAATCTTAATTATGGAAATATGTTATAATAAGTAAAATAATTAATTAAAAATAATTAGAATACTTAGCTTAAATAATAATCAAGAAAGAATAATAATAAGTAAGGTTGTACAAACCTTTATTTTCAAAACCACTTAATTATTTTTTTTCAAAACTTAATACTTGTAATAAGAAACATAAAATATGGTTTAGCTTAATTATGAGCTGTAACAAAAATACTTTAAGCTTAATCATAAGCTTATAGGTTATAAAATTATTTTTGAAAAACATTACAATACGGGAATGTTTCGGATTCAATCACACACGTTCGGTACTCGTAACTCACGGAAACCGACACTCACGGAAACCGACACTCTCGGTTTATCTCGAACCCACGAACCATAGCACACCTGAAGCACCCGATTTGAATCCGAAACAACTCACTAACTCACGTGATTAGTATCATAAACGTACATAACTATTTTACAAATAATATTACATATTATAGTTAAAAGACTTTTAGTAGAAACGACTCGGTTAACAATTAGAGTCGGGAGCCGGTACATTCACGACTCGTCGTCGCCGCCGTCGCTGTTCAAACGCATCGTCGCCGACGCGGAAACGAAAGGATGCCGAGTCGCTGTCGTCGCTGCGTAACTCACTCTGCCTCGACACGCTGAGGTTTCGCAGCCCGTGTCTGCACCGTCGCTGCGCGCTGTCACAGCCTCAAGACATCTCACCGAGCCGTTGACGTATCGCTCGAACTGAACAGCCCCTCTTTGCCTTGTCGCTGAACCCGAACAGCCCTCGCTGCTCGCCCGCGACTCGCCGGAACCATCCTTGCTGCATCCTCGTACCTGCGGTACGAGCTCGGAGAGACACGCAGCACCAACAAGAGAGCATGGTTAGATTAAAAATTGAACCGAGGATACCCAAGTTTCTCGATTCGAAATCAATTCCCGAACAAGGCATTCGGAAATCGAACACTCACCCGATCCTAACCCGTCCCACGCTCAGCAACAACAACAACAAAAACCAAAGACGAGCAACACTTTCAACCAAGTAAATTTTCTAAAAAGAACCTATGTTATTCACATCCTAGCGAGTCTCCGACTCGTCTAAAAACACCACAAATTCAGATCCGATCCTACGCATATCAGTACCACACCACAGACAAAACAAAAATCCACTCAACATACTTCAAAGCCAAGCACATACTCTGAAATCCGAAACCTCCAAAAATCAGCCCAAAAGTGAACCAAAACACAACTTACGTGAAAACTGAAATTGAACAAGTAAAACTCCAATTTTCAACACTTAAAATCAGAGTCCTAATCAACAATTAACTGATTCAAGCATCACACATGAAAACCCCCAATTTTCCCTTCCAAATTTTCGGCCAAAATATCCATAAAAATCTGAAAATCCTAACTCAAATAATTTCAGCTCACTACAAGCACAAACCGAGCCCAAACACAAGCAACCCACGAAATCAACCAAATGAACTCAAAAACCCCTAATAGGAAAACATAGGAATCGGACTAGAAACAAAGAAAACGAGTTGGATTTCCTACCTTGATGTAGAAAACGAACCCACAACTCTCGGCTTCTCCTACTCCACGAAATCCCGCTCAACCTTGTGGAGAGAACAAAATCGGAGCCAATGATTCTCAGCGTGATTGAAGAAGATGAACGAAGGAAAAGAAAAAGAAATGGAGATGAAGAAGATGAATAACGGGAAGGAGAAGAAGAGGACGAACTCACCTAAACCACTCCGGCGTCTCTCGGTCGTTGTTCTCTCTTTTTTTTTTTTCTTCCGTGCGTTTTTTTTTTTCCCCTTCTTGCTTTGGTTTGTTCCAACGTGAAAGTGAAAAGATAAGGGTAATAGAAGAGTCTAGAATACTATATGTGTGGCTGAGAAATTAATGGGATAAGGACCAAAAATAATCCTACTAACTTCCTCATTCTCAAATTTCCTTTCAAATAAACCACCTTTTGTTTGCAAATCGATCCTTTTACTCTCAAAATAAACATCTCGTCCATAATTAAATGGAAACGATTTAGAAAATAAACCGAGATAATTTCTCGTTGATTCTAATTTATTTTGAATATATTTAAGGTGTTTCGGAAATTATTTTCACTCCCGAGACTCTTCTTAGTACTCGAGGACTCACCGAAAATATTATTCGGGAAATTAAAATCATTCGAGTCCAACTCGAAATTCTCAACTCATTCCGAAATCTTTAATTGACCTTAAATATTTATTTTCTAAATCTAGGACCATTTCACGCTCTAGTGAAATTATAATTTGCAACAATACTCGATTCAAGGAAAAAACTCGTTCATTGATTCCAACGTTCACAAGACGAGTTACACAAAAAGCCTTACTTTACAGCATACCTCCGATGAGTCTACGGAACTGATGCTTCTGAGGAAGGGTGACAGATAGGCTAAAGGGTGGGCTTTCAGCTTTTCTATGAGGGGGTTTTTAATATTATTTTATTATTATAATGCTTTAGCTAGCTATAATGCTTTAACCCTATAGGCTACGTAAGCTAGCTAGGGTTTGTGAAAGCTCACACGTCCATTCACCTCTGCTCTCCTCAAAACATGGTGGTACATTAATCTCTCTCTTCTCTGACACTCCCTTCCTCTGCCTCGTCACCTTGATACGTAATAACGTGTGATATATTAAAGCGGATTTATATATGTATGGTTCATTGATTTCAACTATCGCAATTATTGATTTTTGCATAAATGAGATTGTCGTTCGTCATATATAAATTGGGTTCACCGGCTTATCTGCTGTTTTTTAAGACCACAAGCAAAAAGTCACGCGCATGAGAATAGTTTGCGATGAAAAAGAAGAAGAAGAGAGCACAGTGGTTCCCAAAAAGTTCAACAAAGCTCTTCTTACTCTATCTATCTACTTCTTCTCACTTAATTCCTCGTCACGTGACTTCTATTATTATGGCTGTGTATTGCGATGACGATGTGATATGCCCTTGAAAAAGACGTAAATCATAAATAAACAACTAATTAACATATATATGGTTGTGCGTTGAATATAGGAATCTAACCACACTATGTGTATATATAAAAGCCGGAGGAAAATGTTTTTCTTTTAATCTTAATACTACCTTAATTTAACTGTTAACTATTTTCTTTCTCTCTCTCTTTTTTTTTTTGCTAGCAAACTGTTAACTATTTTCAGGAATCCCCGGTGGGCGATGACGAACAATTTTCATAGCAAGTTAGCAACTTCTTCAACTATAAAAAGTTTTGCCTAAAAATTAAAACCCGTCACAAAAGTATTAACAAAGAGAGTGAGAATAAAGAAACCCACATCCTCATTTTAGAGGAATAATACTAGAATTATGATCACTTTAATAATTTTGTACCAAAATTCATTAATTACATTTTAATAAAAAAAATTATTACTTATCTATAGGAGAGAGAAATGTTTGGTATCAAAATATTTCTAAATGACTAGTCATTTAATTTTTTTTTGTATTTATTTCTTAATCATTTAATTTAATTACATTTAATATTTTAACAAACACATTATGTTTAAAAAATAAATAAACTAACACATTTAACTCTCTCTCTCTCTCTCTCTCTCTCTCTCTCTCTCTCTCTCTCTCTCTCTTGCGTGGCTGATTATATGGGTTGTTAAATGCTAACGGCGTCGGACTGCATAAAAGCGACGTATGGTTCATTTTCGTTCTTGATATTTATTTTGTTCTTCGTGTTAGATTTTGTTCTTCCTTTACATTTTTTTCCTAGTTTAGAGTTTAGATCTTTTCATTAATATATAATGTATGCGAAATGGAGTGATATGTGAAGTAAATTAATATAATTTTTTAAAAGTTTTTTGGAATCTGGAAAAAAAAATTATTTCTTTGAAGATCTATTGATATCTTTGTCAATAAATTTTTGTACGTCAATAAATCTTCAAAGAATATGAAAGTGAAGTATTAAAAGAGATGTAATTTATAAGAGAAATGAAAAAGGAAATTAATAAAGTTAAAAAGGTGAATGTACAAAAGGCAGTAATAGTTCCAAATTAAAACACAAGTAATGGGTTTTGATACTATCAAAATGATCATAATTTCGATATTATCTCAATTTTAAATATATGTTTCTCTTTACTCTGGTTTCCATCGAATCTTCTCGAATCTAAATAATTCAATAAAAATTAAATTGGTTGTCGTTTTTTCTTAATTAGATTTTTCATGTTTTACGCATACCCAATTTTTCTTGTGTTGTTTAAATGGAGAGAATATATAAAAGAAAGGAAATTATGATGGAAAATGTTTAACTAACATTGGGATTTCATTGGAAAAATTACATGGATGGTATTTTAAAAGTGCAACGTTCCAAATATAGTTGGTGTTTTGAATCCTTTCAAAGTTTAGAGGTTTTCAAACTGTAAATGTCATCTTTCTTTTAAATAAAATAGTAAACAGTAAATTAAATTAAATATAACCCAAAACAGTAACAATTTTTGGATTAAAAAAAATCTATAAACATAAAAAAAATGACAATTAAAAACTTGAAAAAGATTATTTTTGTGATAAATATTTGGACCATATTAGTTTTAAAAAAAACACTATCACAAACAATTTTCACAAATATATTCTATTTTTCATGAAAAATAGGGTGGAAAATAAAGCGTCTAAATTTTAAATGCGGGCCGTATAAATTTCTATTTTCTCACTTTATTCTCATATTTACCCTTTATTTTCCATAACATCAAAAACAAGATATAATTTTTATTTTTCCTCTTAATTTCACTTCCATTTATATGATCACTCGTGTTTTCTCATTCTCTCATATATTGAATTCCAAACGGGTAACAGAGGATAGTCTATGAGGTGTCAGTTTCCTTCTAATGCAATTCTTGCGTATGCGGTCAATCGTGGTATCCTTTTTTTTTATATACAATTAAGAAGTAAAAAGTTATTCAACTTTTCGTTTTGTTGCAACTATTTACGATTTTGTATCTTAAGAAGCATAATAGAATTTCAAGGAATATGCAAATAAAAAAATATAAATAAAAACTTGTAAATTTCGGATTCACACATCTTATAATACAATGAACTTGATAAGATTATAGCTAGTTTCTAGTAATGGTATCCGATTCTCTACCAAAGTTCATTGAAAAGACCAAGCATTTTGTGCCTTTCTTTTTCTTCTAGCACAAAACATAGCTCACAAAGTTCACAACATCATAGCAAAAAAATAAGAATTTTTTTTTTCCTTTGACATAAATTTTGTTGTTCAGTCACCATATCTTATCCAATGGTGAAAATAATAATAATAAATATTATTTTGCTAATTAATATTCAGAAATGAAAGCTTACCCATAAATAATTGAAATCATACATGCATGTATTATACAAAGAATAATCAAACACGTGCAATTTATGATACTACATAACAAAAAATTGAAACGTAAAAGTCCTTGAATGCTCTCTTTCCTGGATTCAGGCTGAAATACAGCTCAATTAAAAAATAAATATTAATTATTAACTATACGAGATTTAGAAAGAAAAAATCAGAAACCCATAATTGATAATTGTAGTAACTGTTATTACCAATTATTAATCATACGTGATAAAAAAAATAATAAAAAAAAAACCCAAAACTCAAGAATGAATTCATAGAATCATCAATCAATATGAAAAACCACACACAATTCCGAGACCAATACACCAAAACCTACTAGAAAATAAACTCTGTTCACAATTCAAGAAGTGAACCAATCCCTCCGATTAGACTCCACTATCCAGCTAATAGAAAATTAATAGTCTAAAATAATAGATTAAACAACTCTTTTCATAAGCCTACCCAGTACTCCGAACACTTATTTATACTAAAACATAATTAAAATAGCATAGACTCAATAACTAATGTACTAATTTACCAAACGAGTGTACCATGCTAAGTAGAACTAAAAAAGTCAGGATGAGTCTACGGAAGTGATGCTTCTGAGGAGGGGCTCTTAAGAACGGAGCGAAAGCGTGAGGCACAAAGAGACCTTTGACTCGCCTGACGTGAAGCGCTTCGTTTGTGGGAGCTCGAGCTTGGTGAATATGGTCAAGTTTGCAGCTGGAAAGCAGGATTTCTTCCTCGGTTTCTCCTATTTCGTTTGTGTTCGGTTCGTCCTCGGAATCCCGTGGATTTTCTCCCACGGGCTTGAGTTCGACGTCTTTCAACTCTACTGTCGGTATCTTTTGAATATAGTATACCAACAAAAAAAAATTATGATCAAGTCAGCGAAACATTCTTCTTCTGATTCACTTTAATTATTGTTGAACACTGAAATCACATTGTGAACGATAAATTAACTTTTAATATTTTGTCCCTTCTTTTGGATTTAGGCTTATAGTTTAGTGGCACGAGAATGGAGATCATCTTCGATCAACATGAATACCATCATTTAGACAAAATTCTGTAAGTGCTCTAAATAGTGGATCATTTTATATGTGTTTTTCGATTTCACAAGAAGAAAGAAAGCTGATATGAACCTTGAAGATTTCAATAGAATGGTACTGAATACAAGATAATCAAGGAATTCGAGAGACCCCAAACTCTCTCAGAAGGCTAGCCTTGCACAAAGGTAAATGATTATTTCTAACCTCTATTTATAGACTAAGTGACAGTCAACATATAAATTATATTTCCAGTCCTAACAAAAACATCTATAGTTCTGGACTATCCCACGAACCACGTATTAAATGAACATTTTGGAGCCAAAATTACCAAGACATGAGAAAAGGAAAGCAATTTTCTTTTGTGTTGTCATACATCTTTTGTGTTGTCATACATCTCTTGGCAACGTGAGTGTTGTCGTAACATAACCTTATCACATAATTATTAACCTTATCTCTTTCTGAAAAAAATAAACTTATCTTTTGCAGCATTTTTTTTTTTTGCTTACCCCAATGCTTTTATCTTCTGCCAACTGAAATTTTTTACATTTCATTCATGTCCCACCTCGTTTAATTAAAGTCCCACCTCGTTTTATTAGTTATTTTGTTGGACATAACGTTAAATGACATTTCATTCAAACAACTAATGGTTCGAATAGAATTAACCATGCAAGTGCCACTGTGAAGTTTCAAGACACATGAATGTGAACTAAAATAAATATCCACTTTCTATTCAAAAAGCCATGTTTACGCATGAAACATTATATATAATACGACAACAATATATATACTCTCTTTTTTTTTCAACCCCTATGTGTGTGAATCAATGAGACAAGCTAGAGATATGACATGTGTGACGAGGGATTCTCTTTTGTGTTGTCATACATCTCTTGGCAACGTGAGTGTTGTCATTGT
Source organism: Urtica dioica subsp. dioica (assembly GCF_054948205.1). Lineage (NCBI taxonomy): Eukaryota > Viridiplantae > Streptophyta > Magnoliopsida > Rosales > Urticaceae > Urtica > Urtica dioica. The sequence goes on from NC_142763.1 coordinate 9,226,399, forward strand.
AACATTAATTATTAACCTTATCTCTTTCTGAAAAAAAAAAAAAAAAAAAACTTATCTCTTGCAGCTTTTTTTTTTTTTTTTTTTTGCTTACCCTAATGCTTTTATCTTCTGCCAACCGAAATTTTTTACATTTCATTCATGTCCCACCTCGTTTTATTAGTTATTTTGTTGGACATAACATTAAATGACATTTCTCTCTAACCAAACAAATAATGGTTCGAATAGAATTAACCATGCAAGTGCCACTGTGAAGTTTCAAGACACATGAATGTGAACTAAAATAAATATCCACTTTCTATTCAAAAAGTCATGTTTACGCATGAAACATTATATATAATACGACAACAATATATATATATATATATATATATATATATATATGTGTGTGTGTGTGTGTGTGTGTGTGTGTGTGTGTGTGTGTGTGTGTGTGTGTGTGTATTGAGCAGGAAATAAAATTTCAGGAAAGGCAGATGTGTCTAAATTTATTTCATAAGGGTAAATTAAAATAATTATTTTATCATATGCTTAATTATTTCAACTCATTTAATTGTTCACTTGATTAAAAAATATGGTTATAAGTATATACTTGTCATGTGTAAACATATAAGATATATGTATGTCTATGGAATTTATGTATGGTATTATATATGTATTTGTGTTATTATAAACCAAACCAAATATCAAATATCAGCCAGTTTACTGGTTCTTGAAAGGAAAAAATAAAAAGGTCCAGTCAAACCTATGTGTAATTGTGTGTTTTAGTCTTGCTCTTAATACAAAATTTCTCTCTTTCCTAAATAACAAGTTTCAAAGCACAAAAAGGACACCATGCATGATTGCCAGTATGAGTGGGATGCAATAATGGTGGGATGCAGAACATTCAACGAATTATTTTTTGTTTCAGCCATGAACTCAAATTATTAGTTTAAATTTTATATATATATATATATATATATATATATATATATATCAAAATTTAAAAGCAGATTCATATATGAAGACAAAAGTCCCAATAGGACATATTTTTAACTGTAAATGTGTGAGTTGTCTATGCTTCTACTCGAGCATGATCAACTTTTTGTTTGCTCAACTTGCTCTCCATATATTTATTGTTTTGCGTTCATAGGCTCACAATTTTTTTTTTTTTAATATAAGCTTATTGTTTCTCACGAATTAACAAGTAATAAAAGACAATTTAAAATAATGATTGCATAACCACAAGTTTCCCTATAAATATAGACTTCATCCACAACAAGTTTTCATATCTTTCAACAAACACAGAAGTTAATAACATCACTGCGCTTCTCATCTCTCTCTCTCTCTCTCTCTCTCTCTCTCTCTCTCTCCCACTCTCTAAATTTGCCTATATCAAGTATCAACCACAAAAAGTTAATATCACCGCTAGAAGCATTTAAAAAAAATATTACCGCTACTCTCTCCCTCTCGCTTGATGTATATATATATATATATATACAAGCAAAATGCCCGCGCGTTGCTTGATGTCTTTTAACAGTAAATTATTGAAATAATAAAAAAAAAATTAATGATGAACATGACGTCAAATAACTTACTAATTGTTAAGATTACATCAATAATATTTCATACATATATTTACATATCTTAATTTATAATGACTGAATTGTACAACTCAAATTGTACCAATGTTATATTTTATTTTACTTCAATGAAAAAAATTATATACACATATACAATAATTACCATATTACAAATCCTATTTCTAAAAATCAAATAGAGAATAAATACAAAATTGCAAATATAGATTATATATACATCTAAGTAAGGAAATTTTCTTCATAGTTAATATTTGTATTATTATTGAAAATCACAATTTTTTTTTTTTTTATAAAATACACATTTCTAATTATAAATAAATATTTAGCTTCTACACCTTTTTCTTTATTGTTTTTTACATGTAATTTGAGATAGTTGATACAAAACATATACGAAATAGATCAATAACATCATTGTAAATATAAGAGAAACTACATCGAAGACAATATGCAAAGTTGCAAATACAGTCTATGATGCTATATTTTTGTGTGTTTTTATTAAAATTGCTCTACAAATGTGTATTATTCTAGTGGGCTTTCTTTTAAAAAAGAATAGTGGGCTTTTATAAAGCCCATCTGAAACCCTACTACCCCATTATCTCCTCTGCATTTCTCTTTTCACAGCCGCTTCCCCCTCTCTCTCTATACCGATCGTCAATGGCGAAACCTCCATTTTTTACTACCACCAAAAATACATATGCACGCCATAGTCTCGGACATAGTAGAAATATGTGGCTGCGGTGAAACGTCTATGGTATCGGTCTCGGTATCAGACAGTTCGTATTCGATTTATTTGAACCGGTAATCGCATCTCAAACGTATTATTTTTCAGTAGTTATACCTCTACTTTTTTATTCTCTGTAGGGTTTTCTTTTTTTGTTTCATTTGCCCAAAATAAGAAAAATAAGTATTTAACTTGTTATAAGAAAAATATTTCTTTCTTTCTGATGCAAAAAACTTTTCCCAAAAAATCCCAGCCTCTCATCAACGAAAAGAATGAGACCACCACTTCTCCATCCACGGGTGAAGGCTACTTCGCCGATCAGGTCTCATTTTGATGATGTTGTGATTTAAGTTCTGCTAACATTTTTTTGGAAATATTATGGAGGGATTTTTTTATTTTATTTTTTCATGGTAAAACACTTATCTGGGTATTAGTATTAAGCAATTTTCTATAGAAAGACTAATAAAAATAAAGCTTATATATTTCCAATTTGTTGACAGATGCTCCATTATTTTTTTAAGGGGAAGATCTTCTGAACTTCATCAAGTAGGATCTTCTGGTAATCCTTTCCCATCAAAACAATTTAATTAATCTATTTTTTTTGTGCGATACTCGATCTCTCATGAGTCCAGCTTTTCTTTCTTTCTCTTATTGTTCTCGATTGTATTTTTTTTGTTCTATTCTGAAATATACACTTTTTCTCCAGACTGTTCTAATTTACTTGATCATTTCCCCATGTTCGTCAAGATTAGTTCTGCGCTGATGTCGAAGTTGAAGGTCTAGATCTTCCGGCTTATTTACTAACTTAGGCTGAGTATTGCGGATCACATACACTCGGCTTCGAGGACTGCCATTGCCGCATCTTCAACTTCAAGTGGTGGTTCGAACTGATCCACGGGTGAACGTTACCTCGCCGATCAGGTCTGATTTTGTTACGTGTGGTGATGGAGGAAAAGTGAGACTGAACAAAGAGAATGAACAAAAAAAAGTAAAAGAATGAACAAAAGTAAAAAAAAAAAAAAAAAGTAAAAGAATGAACAAAAGATTAAAAAATGAAGTTAAACACAACAAATAGAAATTGATTGTGGTCAGATTGTTACATATTGATGTACAATGGCTGAATTTGTTGTATTGGTCTGATTGTAGTTTTGAAGACGAAAGAGCAGAAGTTGGTGTCGATTTCTTCGGTGAAGGAGCATGGAATATATAGGCCGCTTGGAAAGAAATGAAAAACTTTCCAGAAATTTCATGAAATAGCTGTTGATGATTTTTGCAATGCAAATATCTGGAGAATTCCAGACAATTAATTTACTTCGGGCAGCTCCAACGATTTAAAACTGTCATATGTGGATGTCGGTTTGTATTCCAGAATATTCTAAGTCAGAGTGGCATTTTTGTGATTTTTTTTTCTTTTAGGAGTAGTTGTAATATTTTAATCAGAATGACATTGGCATGCCATGTAATTATGAGACTTTTAAAGGGTATTTTTGTCAAATTTTTTAAGTGTACTGTAGACTTAACAGTAATATGAGTCTGCGTGAATAGTGATTCCGGATTCTCCTTTATATATATATAATAATATATATATACATATTATATTTATGTTTGTGTTAATTAAAGGAGACATTGGGTGTATGTTTATAGATGCTGACAGAAGATAGAGAGCACAGATGATTTGAAATGCATGGAAGCTATAGCATCTCACTCATTCGTGCTCTCTATCTTTCTGTCGTCGTCACTTTGATATACAACATTATCACCTAAAGTCCCTCTGGTATAACCTGGTGTTTTTTAATCTAAATTTTTTTTATTTTTTTTATTTACTGTGTTATATTGTTCGTGGGGTATTTTTATGATAGTAGAGTTAATCTTTTGCTTTTATTACAGACGCATTGATTTTAAAATTTTGCCGATCTACATACATCTCTAGGGTTTTTTATGTATATGTATATTTCTAGGGCTGACCTCTAATTTCAGCGTGGCATACAATTTACAGATTCTCATTTGATTATGAGTGTATCGATGATCAAGTTCATTTCGTATTTCTGATGCGTGATTTTCCTACCGAAAGCTAGTTTTGAAAATCCACTCTTTCCATTTAATGTTTTGAATACCTTTTTATTTTACTTTATCCTGACAGATTATTGCAATCCGTATATTTATTCCACTGTTAAGATATATCTGAAGAAATAATTCACCCATACAAATAACATATGAGTTCTGTTATGAACTAGTATTTTTTTTTAGCAACTACAAAACAAAAGCTTTGTTTGGCTTAGTTTAAGTGTTGTATATGTAATTTTGAGATGTTCTTTTCAATACCATCTGTATCAGTGTGCATACATTGGAATGTTTCTAAGAGCTGGAATCTATTTAGTGGCAAGTGTTTCGACACGTTTTTATCGTAAAAGGGTGTTTTGATGTCTGATGTCATAATTATTAAAAAGAAGAAGAAGAAATTTGAAGTCTCATTATGTACATTTTTTATTTATTAGAAGCAAAAATAACTTCCCGTTTATTGCAAACCCTAAACCTACATTATTAGCTATATATAACAAAAAACAAAATATAAGCAAAATAACATATATATCTATGTATGGATTATATGTAATTTCTGCAGATTCAAAACCCTAGAATTGGAGGACGGTGGTGACCGAAAAGCCCTTTTGGAATGGTGGTGACCGGAAAAACCCTTTTGTAGGAACGATGTGATGAAATCAAGTGTGTCTTATTTGGTGAAAGCCAATATCATTCTTCAATAATCTTACCAGCTATTGTAACTTTGGACGATTACAGTTAATGTCGCCACAAACACTATACGACTAATTGGAAGAATGTATATGGGACTGAATGCAAATTAAGTTGTTTTTTAAGTCTTTATCTTTCTGGGAGAGTGTTTTTGAGGGATATAACTTTTTATAATGCCTTTTTATCAAGGGGTATACTTGCAAACATGGATTTAAATGTCGCCGAAATTCCCCGATTTTCGCCGGCGGTGTCGTTTTCGCCGGGAAAACGGCCGACGAACTCATGAAAGTCGTTTTTCCATGTTATTTCGTTTGATTTTCTCTGAAAATGACATGCCGTTTGTCCATGTTATGTCGTTTTCGGCTTGAAACTATAAACTCATATTCTGGAAAAATAAAATGGCGGAAGCAAAATGAGGAAGAAGAAGATGAGAGAGGGGAGAGGAGAGAGACGAAGTGAGAAGAGGGAGAGAGAGAGAGAGAGACCTGACCTACAATACACTACGTATATAATATACAATCACTGCATAATAGATAACATATTATATCATGACCTGACCTATATGCACTAAGGCCCATTTTCAACAAAAATGTGTAATAAGTGGGAAAATTACAATACTAACGCTTATACGCTTCTTTCAAAACATTATAATGTTTTTCTTTTTTTTTTTGAAATATTTAGGATATTAATACATTCAATATACACTCTTTAGTATATATATTACACAATTATACAATTTCAGTCTACATATTTTAGTATACAATTACATGGTACTGTATAAAAAAAAAAATTAAAGTGATAACAATGATAAGAGTATACAAAATAATTGAATGAGCGAAAGACACAAATACTACTTCAAAAATGTTAATTTCGATGATAAAATTAATAAGAGCGTTCATTTTGCAGGTGCGTTTGCGCTTGGCCAATTTTGACGCACGTAGGTAAGAACTCAAATTATTATGATGAAATCATGAATTAGGACTACCAACATAATTGCAATCTGTATTGTATAATTTTGTAATAATTTTATTTAGCACTGCAGTTAAATAGCCTTCTTCAATCATTGAAATTTTATTTTAACAGCCAACGTTCGATTGATAATTGAAAATTCGTTACTCAACTTATGAACTAATCGAAAGGGTCAAAAATACCTTTTGACCGGTTTTAAATTAAAAAATAAATAAAATAATAAATTATTTACATGGCAGTTTCTTAACTTAATTAATATTTAATTAAATTTCTTTCTCCATATAATTGTTGATAAGTGTTAATGACAGTTTATCATAGTTTTGTTTTTTGTTTGCTGTTTAAATTGATTAATGGTAGTTTAACAAATGGGTTTTAGAATTACTTGTTTTTTTACGCTATAGTAGTTTATAACACACTTTTTTATTTAAAATATTCAGAAATGAAAGCTTACCCATAAATAATTGAAATCATACATGCATGTATTATACAAAGAATAATCAAACACGTGCAATTTATGATACTACATAACAAAAAATTGAAACGTAAAAGTCCTTGAATGCTCTCTTTCCTGGATTCAGGCTGAAATACAGCTCAATTAAAAAATAAATATTAATTATTAACTATACGAGATTTAGAAAGAAAAAATCAGAAACACATAATTGATAATTGTAGTAACTGTTATTACATATAGTGAACGCCGTTAAATAAAACTTGTTATCGTAGAGGGAGACATCTGGCTGAAAAAGCATAACATGCAATGACTAATGACTAAGTTAAGAATTGGAGAGATCGTGATTGTACCACCTTGCTTGTGTTTAGCAGCTGCTGACAAGTAACAGACATGTAATAACATTTGCCACGTTATAATAAGGAAGAATTTCGCAATAATGCGTTTTTTATGAGCAAAAAACAGCTGTATTTATATATATAGACAAATGTCAAGCGTATAAGAGAGGAAAGAAAATACAGCTGCCCAAAGCGACATGGCTTGCTCAGGATTCATTAGCTTGTTCTTAATTTTTTTTTAATTAATCTATGTAGATAAATGAAAGTTCAGGAAGTATATAACAACAACTCTTTTAATGAGTTGGTTTTGATTGCGAGATTCTACAAAGAAAACATGTCTGAAAATATTTTTGTATTGTTATGAGAAATATCTGATGTTGGACTTAATGTTATGATAGTACCTATAATAATAGAACCGAGAGAGAGAGTATGTGGATAGTAACAAATCTATTTTGAAAGGCGGTTTGACCCATTCTTGTTTGCTTTCTTCAAGTTTCATTATATCTCTGTAACAGTTTAAGAAGAAAAAAGCTTGCGTTTATGCATTGTTTTGAATAATGAAATGTTAAGCCACTTCTGATTCTAATTTTAAATTTTTTTTGTATTATGCATTCATATATGTTAACGTTTGGATGGGAGGTATATCCAGGGTGGGCAAAGAAGGGGTGAGAGAGAGATAGAGAGATTGAATTCATAGAATCATCAATCAATATGAAAAACCATACACAATTCCGAGCCCAATACACCAAAACCTACTAGAAAATAAACTCTGTTCACAATTCAAGAAGTGAACCAATCCCTCCGATTAGACTCCACTATCCAGCTAATAGAAAATTAATAGTCTAAAATAATAGATTAAACAACTCTTTTCATAAGCCTACCCACTCCGAACACTTATTTATACTAAAACATAATTAAATAAATAAATAGCATGTAACTCAATAACTAATGTACTAATTTACCAAACCTAAGAGCAGCCAATGCATATGTCACGACCCGCGAGCTCTAGCTCGCACGCGAGCCGCGAAGTACTTACATCTCTTTCCTCCAGAATATTTAAATAAACATAGCATTTGTATATAGTAAGCGGAAATAAATTAAATAGCTATAAGACATATATCATAAGTAATAGAATTTTCGGGGAAATTTTTCGCTTTTATTTCACATACAAGTCTTATAGCGACTATATACATAACAAAACACACTCGTTTGTTTTGGACATATCTTACATATAACTTATATACAAACATGGACGCAAAACAAGTAACTAGAATACAAGTTTACTAGTTACATAATAAAACACCATTTTTCCCCGTTTAAAACAAAAACTCTCATTGCCACAGGTCGAGCGACGCAAGCCTGGACTAGATCTCCTCCTTCTACCCGAGTAAAGCCTTTCCTTTGCCTACATTACCAAGGGTCATAAACTATGAGTCGAAAGACTCAGCAAGTGGGAGTCTATCTAGTAATAAAAGCGACTAGATGACATGTGACGTGCACATAACACATAAATTATGCATGAAAGACATATGATTCCTATCATATGATATGCAAGCACGTGCATACTTACTACATGTGAACTTGTCATCCTGATCTTCAGGTCATCCAACCACCCACTGCAACAACCCTCAGAATGACAAGTAGCCAACCCTCAGACCCGAGCAATTTAATCATGAGGGTGACTCCAAGTTTTAAACTTCGTCTAGGATCCTCTAATGGTACCATCTCCAATCATAGGGGCGCTCAGGAGCTCCCTGAAAGCTCAGACGTGCCCGGCACGCCGGCAGTTACCAATTACAACACTGCGCCCGTCAGGTATCCCTGACAAAAACACAAGTCTTCAGACTTGCTGGTACCACCGACATCTGTTCTTTTTAAATGTTTGGTACCCGATGGAATCAGAGTACAGCCCTAAACTACAACGGGAAGAGCATCGTTTCGAGTAAAACTCGATTAAATATTGTTTAATATGCTCGTCATAGTATTTTGAAAGAGAAATCAAGGTGTGACCCTTGTAGTCCCTAGAACAGATATCTCAGCTGGAATCTGAGAAACGTCTGTCCCTGCTTTTCCCGTAAACCCGTCTATCGGGTGAATCTAAAATTAGTAAGTCAAAGGAAGATTAACTAATCAAATAAGAAACGGCTTGGGTTGTTAGCGGGTTACGCTTGAACTTAACGGGACAAACCCGAAGCTACATTTTCAATAATAGTAGCCGAAGCCTTAATCTTGATTAGTTTGTCAAATTCATGGGCTTTCAACTACTCTTGTTTACTAACACAGTAAAATGCACATAAACATGTGATTCCCTTGGTAAGTAGTTGACTTAATTCCCACTTACATGGACTCCTGATTCGCTAGCTCCTTCCCCCTCTAACGCCTAATCGTTACGGCGATAGCTGAAAATATCTGAGGAATAAAATGGAGCGTTGAACACCATTAGTTCTGCACTAGCAGAAATACTAGTCTACAAATTCTCATCCCAGAGAAACTGAACAAGGCGCACGGAACTCATATCCGTCACACGCAAAACATACGTTCTTACTTAAGAGAATCAGAGAAAACAAGAACACGATTCCCACATGAAACAGTGATCAAGAGAGAGAACAAGTCCTACAAGTAGCGACTAAACATGAAACTCGAGATTAGCTATGCTAAGGAAGCATTTAATAACCCAAATCCCTTGGGCCGAGCCCAAAACTAGAACCGAAACTCAACGTTAAGAACCCAAGAGGGAGAAAAACTTGTTCCTTTCCACAACGATCCACAAGAACCAAAATCACTACTCTTAGACTTGTAAAGAAAGTCTTACCTCTAAGATCATAGAAATTAGAATAACCCGTTGGTTAGACTATAAGCGTAGTTAATAAAACAACCCGTTTAAAAACTATAGATATAGGTTTTGAAAATAATACTAATCTTAATTATGGAAATATGTTATAATAAGTAAAATAATTAATTAAAAATAATTAGAATACTTAGCTTAAATAATAATCAAGAAAGAATAATAATAAGTAAGGTTGTACAAACCTTTATTTTCAAAACCACTTAATTATTTTTTTTCAAAACTTAATACTTGTAATAAGAAACATAAAATATGGTTTAGCTTAATTATGAGCTGTAACAAAAATACTTTAAGCTTAATCATAAGCTTATAGGTTATAAAATTATTTTTGAAAAACATTACAATACGGGAATGTTTCGGATTCAATCACACACGTTCGGTACTCGTAACTCACGGAAACCGACACTCACGGAAACCGACACTCTCGGTTTATCTCGAACCCACGAACCATAGCACACCTGAAGCACCCGATTTGAATCCGAAACAACTCACTAACTCACGTGATTAGTATCATAAACGTACATAACTATTTTACAAATAATATTACATATTATAGTTAAAAGACTTTTAGTAGAAACGACTCGGTTAACAATTAGAGTCGGGAGCCGGTACATTCACGACTCGTCGTCGCCGCCGTCGCTGTTCAAACGCATCGTCGCCGACGCGGAAACGAAAGGATGCCGAGTCGCTGTCGTCGCTGCGTAACTCACTCTGCCTCGACACGCTGAGGTTTCGCAGCCCGTGTCTGCACCGTCGCTGCGCGCTGTCACAGCCTCAAGACATCTCACCGAGCCGTTGACGTATCGCTCGAACTGAACAGCCCCTCTTTGCCTTGTCGCTGAACCCGAACAGCCCTCGCTGCTCGCCCGCGACTCGCCGGAACCATCCTTGCTGCATCCTCGTACCTGCGGTACGAGCTCGGAGAGACACGCAGCACCAACAAGAGAGCATGGTTAGATTAAAAATTGAACCGAGGATACCCAAGTTTCTCGATTCGAAATCAATTCCCGAACAAGGCATTCGGAAATCGAACACTCACCCGATCCTAACCCGTCCCACGCTCAGCAACAACAACAACAAAAACCAAAGACGAGCAACACTTTCAACCAAGTAAATTTTCTAAAAAGAACCTATGTTATTCACATCCTAGCGAGTCTCCGACTCGTCTAAAAACACCACAAATTCAGATCCGATCCTACGCATATCAGTACCACACCACAGACAAAACAAAAATCCACTCAACATACTTCAAAGCCAAGCACATACTCTGAAATCCGAAACCTCCAAAAATCAGCCCAAAAGTGAACCAAAACACAACTTACGTGAAAACTGAAATTGAACAAGTAAAACTCCAATTTTCAACACTTAAAATCAGAGTCCTAATCAACAATTAACTGATTCAAGCATCACACATGAAAACCCCCAATTTTCCCTTCCAAATTTTCGGCCAAAATATCCATAAAAATCTGAAAATCCTAACTCAAATAATTTCAGCTCACTACAAGCACAAACCGAGCCCAAACACAAGCAACCCACGAAATCAACCAAATGAACTCAAAAACCCCTAATAGGAAAACATAGGAATCGGACTAGAAACAAAGAAAACGAGTTGGATTTCCTACCTTGATGTAGAAAACGAACCCACAACTCTCGGCTTCTCCTACTCCACGAAATCCCGCTCAACCTTGTGGAGAGAACAAAATCGGAGCCAATGATTCTCAGCGTGATTGAAGAAGATGAACGAAGGAAAAGAAAAAGAAATGGAGATGAAGAAGATGAATAACGGGAAGGAGAAGAAGAGGACGAACTCACCTAAACCACTCCGGCGTCTCTCGGTCGTTGTTCTCTCTTTTTTTTTTTTCTTCCGTGCGTTTTTTTTTTTCCCCTTCTTGCTTTGGTTTGTTCCAACGTGAAAGTGAAAAGATAAGGGTAATAGAAGAGTCTAGAATACTATATGTGTGGCTGAGAAATTAATGGGATAAGGACCAAAAATAATCCTACTAACTTCCTCATTCTCAAATTTCCTTTCAAATAAACCACCTTTTGTTTGCAAATCGATCCTTTTACTCTCAAAATAAACATCTCGTCCATAATTAAATGGAAACGATTTAGAAAATAAACCGAGATAATTTCTCGTTGATTCTAATTTATTTTGAATATATTTAAGGTGTTTCGGAAATTATTTTCACTCCCGAGACTCTTCTTAGTACTCGAGGACTCACCGAAAATATTATTCGGGAAATTAAAATCATTCGAGTCCAACTCGAAATTCTCAACTCATTCCGAAATCTTTAATTGACCTTAAATATTTATTTTCTAAATCTAGGACCATTTCACGCTCTAGTGAAATTATAATTTGCAACAATACTCGATTCAAGGAAAAAACTCGTTCATTGATTCCAACGTTCACAAGACGAGTTACACAAAAAGCCTTACTTTACAGCATACCTCCGATGAGTCTACGGAACTGATGCTTCTGAGGAAGGGTGACAGATAGGCTAAAGGGTGGGCTTTCAGCTTTTCTATGAGGGGGTTTTTAATATTATTTTATTATTATAATGCTTTAGCTAGCTATAATGCTTTAACCCTATAGGCTACGTAAGCTAGCTAGGGTTTGTGAAAGCTCACACGTCCATTCACCTCTGCTCTCCTCAAAACATGGTGGTACATTAATCTCTCTCTTCTCTGACACTCCCTTCCTCTGCCTCGTCACCTTGATACGTAATAACGTGTGATATATTAAAGCGGATTTATATATGTATGGTTCATTGATTTCAACTATCGCAATTATTGATTTTTGCATAAATGAGATTGTCGTTCGTCATATATAAATTGGGTTCACCGGCTTATCTGCTGTTTTTTAAGACCACAAGCAAAAAGTCACGCGCATGAGAATAGTTTGCGATGAAAAAGAAGAAGAAGAGAGCACAGTGGTTCCCAAAAAGTTCAACAAAGCTCTTCTTACTCTATCTATCTACTTCTTCTCACTTAATTCCTCGTCACGTGACTTCTATTATTATGGCTGTGTATTGCGATGACGATGTGATATGCCCTTGAAAAAGACGTAAATCATAAATAAACAACTAATTAACATATATATGGTTGTGCGTTGAATATAGGAATCTAACCACACTATGTGTATATATAAAAGCCGGAGGAAAATGTTTTTCTTTTAATCTTAATACTACCTTAATTTAACTGTTAACTATTTTCTTTCTCTCTCTCTTTTTTTTTTTGCTAGCAAACTGTTAACTATTTTCAGGAATCCCCGGTGGGCGATGACGAACAATTTTCATAGCAAGTTAGCAACTTCTTCAACTATAAAAAGTTTTGCCTAAAAATTAAAACCCGTCACAAAAGTATTAACAAAGAGAGTGAGAATAAAGAAACCCACATCCTCATTTTAGAGGAATAATACTAGAATTATGATCACTTTAATAATTTTGTACCAAAATTCATTAATTACATTTTAATAAAAAAAATTATTACTTATCTATAGGAGAGAGAAATGTTTGGTATCAAAATATTTCTAAATGACTAGTCATTTAATTTTTTTTTGTATTTATTTCTTAATCATTTAATTTAATTACATTTAATATTTTAACAAACACATTATGTTTAAAAAATAAATAAACTAACACATTTAACTCTCTCTCTCTCTCTCTCTCTCTCTCTCTCTCTCTCTCTCTCTCTCTCTCTTGCGTGGCTGATTATATGGGTTGTTAAATGCTAACGGCGTCGGACTGCATAAAAGCGACGTATGGTTCATTTTCGTTCTTGATATTTATTTTGTTCTTCGTGTTAGATTTTGTTCTTCCTTTACATTTTTTTCCTAGTTTAGAGTTTAGATCTTTTCATTAATATATAATGTATGCGAAATGGAGTGATATGTGAAGTAAATTAATATAATTTTTTAAAAGTTTTTTGGAATCTGGAAAAAAAAATTATTTCTTTGAAGATCTATTGATATCTTTGTCAATAAATTTTTGTACGTCAATAAATCTTCAAAGAATATGAAAGTGAAGTATTAAAAGAGATGTAATTTATAAGAGAAATGAAAAAGGAAATTAATAAAGTTAAAAAGGTGAATGTACAAAAGGCAGTAATAGTTCCAAATTAAAACACAAGTAATGGGTTTTGATACTATCAAAATGATCATAATTTCGATATTATCTCAATTTTAAATATATGTTTCTCTTTACTCTGGTTTCCATCGAATCTTCTCGAATCTAAATAATTCAATAAAAATTAAATTGGTTGTCGTTTTTTCTTAATTAGATTTTTCATGTTTTACGCATACCCAATTTTTCTTGTGTTGTTTAAATGGAGAGAATATATAAAAGAAAGGAAATTATGATGGAAAATGTTTAACTAACATTGGGATTTCATTGGAAAAATTACATGGATGGTATTTTAAAAGTGCAACGTTCCAAATATAGTTGGTGTTTTGAATCCTTTCAAAGTTTAGAGGTTTTCAAACTGTAAATGTCATCTTTCTTTTAAATAAAATAGTAAACAGTAAATTAAATTAAATATAACCCAAAACAGTAACAATTTTTGGATTAAAAAAAATCTATAAACATAAAAAAAATGACAATTAAAAACTTGAAAAAGATTATTTTTGTGATAAATATTTGGACCATATTAGTTTTAAAAAAAACACTATCACAAACAATTTTCACAAATATATTCTATTTTTCATGAAAAATAGGGTGGAAAATAAAGCGTCTAAATTTTAAATGCGGGCCGTATAAATTTCTATTTTCTCACTTTATTCTCATATTTACCCTTTATTTTCCATAACATCAAAAACAAGATATAATTTTTATTTTTCCTCTTAATTTCACTTCCATTTATATGATCACTCGTGTTTTCTCATTCTCTCATATATTGAATTCCAAACGGGTAACAGAGGATAGTCTATGAGGTGTCAGTTTCCTTCTAATGCAATTCTTGCGTATGCGGTCAATCGTGGTATCCTTTTTTTTTATATACAATTAAGAAGTAAAAAGTTATTCAACTTTTCGTTTTGTTGCAACTATTTACGATTTTGTATCTTAAGAAGCATAATAGAATTTCAAGGAATATGCAAATAAAAAAATATAAATAAAAACTTGTAAATTTCGGATTCACACATCTTATAATACAATGAACTTGATAAGATTATAGCTAGTTTCTAGTAATGGTATCCGATTCTCTACCAAAGTTCATTGAAAAGACCAAGCATTTTGTGCCTTTCTTTTTCTTCTAGCACAAAACATAGCTCACAAAGTTCACAACATCATAGCAAAAAAATAAGAATTTTTTTTTTCCTTTGACATAAATTTTGTTGTTCAGTCACCATATCTTATCCAATGGTGAAAATAATAATAATAAATATTATTTTGCTAATTAATATTCAGAAATGAAAGCTTACCCATAAATAATTGAAATCATACATGCATGTATTATACAAAGAATAATCAAACACGTGCAATTTATGATACTACATAACAAAAAATTGAAACGTAAAAGTCCTTGAATGCTCTCTTTCCTGGATTCAGGCTGAAATACAGCTCAATTAAAAAATAAATATTAATTATTAACTATACGAGATTTAGAAAGAAAAAATCAGAAACCCATAATTGATAATTGTAGTAACTGTTATTACCAATTATTAATCATACGTGATAAAAAAAATAATAAAAAAAAAACCCAAAACTCAAGAATGAATTCATAGAATCATCAATCAATATGAAAAACCACACACAATTCCGAGACCAATACACCAAAACCTACTAGAAAATAAACTCTGTTCACAATTCAAGAAGTGAACCAATCCCTCCGATTAGACTCCACTATCCAGCTAATAGAAAATTAATAGTCTAAAATAATAGATTAAACAACTCTTTTCATAAGCCTACCCAGTACTCCGAACACTTATTTATACTAAAACATAATTAAAATAGCATAGACTCAATAACTAATGTACTAATTTACCAAACGAGTGTACCATGCTAAGTAGAACTAAAAAAGTCAGGATGAGTCTACGGAAGTGATGCTTCTGAGGAGGGGCTCTTAAGAACGGAGCGAAAGCGTGAGGCACAAAGAGACCTTTGACTCGCCTGACGTGAAGCGCTTCGTTTGTGGGAGCTCGAGCTTGGTGAATATGGTCAAGTTTGCAGCTGGAAAGCAGGATTTCTTCCTCGGTTTCTCCTATTTCGTTTGTGTTCGGTTCGTCCTCGGAATCCCGTGGATTTTCTCCCACGGGCTTGAGTTCGACGTCTTTCAACTCTACTGTCGGTATCTTTTGAATATAGTATACCAACAAAAAAAAATTATGATCAAGTCAGCGAAACATTCTTCTTCTGATTCACTTTAATTATTGTTGAACACTGAAATCACATTGTGAACGATAAATTAACTTTTAATATTTTGTCCCTTCTTTTGGATTTAGGCTTATAGTTTAGTGGCACGAGA
>NC_142763.1:9245000-9327500 GCF_054948205.1 Urtica dioica subsp. dioica
AAATTAATGATGAACATGACGTCAAATAACTTACTAATTGTTAAGATTACATCAATAATATTTCATACATATATTTACATATCTTAATTTATAATGACTGAATTGTACAACTCAAATTGTACCAATGTTATATTTTATTTTACTTCAATGAAAAAAATTATATACACATATACAATAATTACCATATTACAAATCCTATTTCTAAAAATCAAATAGAGAATAAATACAAAATTGCAAATATAGATTATATATACATCTAAGTAAGGAAATTTTCTTCATAGTTAATATTTGTATTATTATTGAAAATCACAATTTTTTTTTTTTTTATAAAATACACATTTCTAATTATAAATAAATATTTAGCTTCTACACCTTTTTCTTTATTGTTTTTTACATGTAATTTGAGATAGTTGATACAAAACATATACGAAATAGATCAATAACATCATTGTAAATATAAGAGAAACTACATCGAAGACAATATGCAAAGTTGCAAATACAGTCTATGATGCTATATTTTTGTGTGTTTTTATTAAAATTGCTCTACAAATGTGTATTATTCTAGTGGGCTTTCTTTTAAAAAAGAATAGTGGGCTTTTATAAAGCCCATCTGAAACCCTACTACCCCATTATCTCCTCTGCATTTCTCTTTTCACAGCCGCTTCCCCCTCTCTCTCTATACCGATCGTCAATGGCGAAACCTCCATTTTTTACTACCACCAAAAATACATATGCACGCCATAGTCTCGGACATAGTAGAAATATGTGGCTGCGGTGAAACGTCTATGGTATCGGTCTCGGTATCAGACAGTTCGTATTCGATTTATTTGAACCGGTAATCGCATCTCAAACGTATTATTTTTCAGTAGTTATACCTCTACTTTTTTATTCTCTGTAGGGTTTTCTTTTTTTGTTTCATTTGCCCAAAATAAGAAAAATAAGTATTTAACTTGTTATAAGAAAAATATTTCTTTCTTTCTGATGCAAAAAACTTTTCCCAAAAAATCCCAGCCTCTCATCAACGAAAAGAATGAGACCACCACTTCTCCATCCACGGGTGAAGGCTACTTCGCCGATCAGGTCTCATTTTGATGATGTTGTGATTTAAGTTCTGCTAACATTTTTTTGGAAATATTATGGAGGGATTTTTTTATTTTATTTTTTCATGGTAAAACACTTATCTGGGTATTAGTATTAAGCAATTTTCTATAGAAAGACTAATAAAAATAAAGCTTATATATTTCCAATTTGTTGACAGATGCTCCATTATTTTTTTAAGGGGAAGATCTTCTGAACTTCATCAAGTAGGATCTTCTGGTAATCCTTTCCCATCAAAACAATTTAATTAATCTATTTTTTTTGTGCGATACTCGATCTCTCATGAGTCCAGCTTTTCTTTCTTTCTCTTATTGTTCTCGATTGTATTTTTTTTGTTCTATTCTGAAATATACACTTTTTCTCCAGACTGTTCTAATTTACTTGATCATTTCCCCATGTTCGTCAAGATTAGTTCTGCGCTGATGTCGAAGTTGAAGGTCTAGATCTTCCGGCTTATTTACTAACTTAGGCTGAGTATTGCGGATCACATACACTCGGCTTCGAGGACTGCCATTGCCGCATCTTCAACTTCAAGTGGTGGTTCGAACTGATCCACGGGTGAACGTTACCTCGCCGATCAGGTCTGATTTTGTTACGTGTGGTGATGGAGGAAAAGTGAGACTGAACAAAGAGAATGAACAAAAAAAAGTAAAAGAATGAACAAAAGTAAAAAAAAAAAAAAAAAGTAAAAGAATGAACAAAAGATTAAAAAATGAAGTTAAACACAACAAATAGAAATTGATTGTGGTCAGATTGTTACATATTGATGTACAATGGCTGAATTTGTTGTATTGGTCTGATTGTAGTTTTGAAGACGAAAGAGCAGAAGTTGGTGTCGATTTCTTCGGTGAAGGAGCATGGAATATATAGGCCGCTTGGAAAGAAATGAAAAACTTTCCAGAAATTTCATGAAATAGCTGTTGATGATTTTTGCAATGCAAATATCTGGAGAATTCCAGACAATTAATTTACTTCGGGCAGCTCCAACGATTTAAAACTGTCATATGTGGATGTCGGTTTGTATTCCAGAATATTCTAAGTCAGAGTGGCATTTTTGTGATTTTTTTTTCTTTTAGGAGTAGTTGTAATATTTTAATCAGAATGACATTGGCATGCCATGTAATTATGAGACTTTTAAAGGGTATTTTTGTCAAATTTTTTAAGTGTACTGTAGACTTAACAGTAATATGAGTCTGCGTGAATAGTGATTCCGGATTCTCCTTTATATATATATAATAATATATATATACATATTATATTTATGTTTGTGTTAATTAAAGGAGACATTGGGTGTATGTTTATAGATGCTGACAGAAGATAGAGAGCACAGATGATTTGAAATGCATGGAAGCTATAGCATCTCACTCATTCGTGCTCTCTATCTTTCTGTCGTCGTCACTTTGATATACAACATTATCACCTAAAGTCCCTCTGGTATAACCTGGTGTTTTTTAATCTAAATTTTTTTTATTTTTTTTATTTACTGTGTTATATTGTTCGTGGGGTATTTTTATGATAGTAGAGTTAATCTTTTGCTTTTATTACAGACGCATTGATTTTAAAATTTTGCCGATCTACATACATCTCTAGGGTTTTTTATGTATATGTATATTTCTAGGGCTGACCTCTAATTTCAGCGTGGCATACAATTTACAGATTCTCATTTGATTATGAGTGTATCGATGATCAAGTTCATTTCGTATTTCTGATGCGTGATTTTCCTACCGAAAGCTAGTTTTGAAAATCCACTCTTTCCATTTAATGTTTTGAATACCTTTTTATTTTACTTTATCCTGACAGATTATTGCAATCCGTATATTTATTCCACTGTTAAGATATATCTGAAGAAATAATTCACCCATACAAATAACATATGAGTTCTGTTATGAACTAGTATTTTTTTTTAGCAACTACAAAACAAAAGCTTTGTTTGGCTTAGTTTAAGTGTTGTATATGTAATTTTGAGATGTTCTTTTCAATACCATCTGTATCAGTGTGCATACATTGGAATGTTTCTAAGAGCTGGAATCTATTTAGTGGCAAGTGTTTCGACACGTTTTTATCGTAAAAGGGTGTTTTGATGTCTGATGTCATAATTATTAAAAAGAAGAAGAAGAAATTTGAAGTCTCATTATGTACATTTTTTATTTATTAGAAGCAAAAATAACTTCCCGTTTATTGCAAACCCTAAACCTACATTATTAGCTATATATAACAAAAAACAAAATATAAGCAAAATAACATATATATCTATGTATGGATTATATGTAATTTCTGCAGATTCAAAACCCTAGAATTGGAGGACGGTGGTGACCGAAAAGCCCTTTTGGAATGGTGGTGACCGGAAAAACCCTTTTGTAGGAACGATGTGATGAAATCAAGTGTGTCTTATTTGGTGAAAGCCAATATCATTCTTCAATAATCTTACCAGCTATTGTAACTTTGGACGATTACAGTTAATGTCGCCACAAACACTATACGACTAATTGGAAGAATGTATATGGGACTGAATGCAAATTAAGTTGTTTTTTAAGTCTTTATCTTTCTGGGAGAGTGTTTTTGAGGGATATAACTTTTTATAATGCCTTTTTATCAAGGGGTATACTTGCAAACATGGATTTAAATGTCGCCGAAATTCCCCGATTTTCGCCGGCGGTGTCGTTTTCGCCGGGAAAACGGCCGACGAACTCATGAAAGTCGTTTTTCCATGTTATTTCGTTTGATTTTCTCTGAAAATGACATGCCGTTTGTCCATGTTATGTCGTTTTCGGCTTGAAACTATAAACTCATATTCTGGAAAAATAAAATGGCGGAAGCAAAATGAGGAAGAAGAAGATGAGAGAGGGGAGAGGAGAGAGACGAAGTGAGAAGAGGGAGAGAGAGAGAGAGAGACCTGACCTACAATACACTACGTATATAATATACAATCACTGCATAATAGATAACATATTATATCATGACCTGACCTATATGCACTAAGGCCCATTTTCAACAAAAATGTGTAATAAGTGGGAAAATTACAATACTAACGCTTATACGCTTCTTTCAAAACATTATAATGTTTTTCTTTTTTTTTTTGAAATATTTAGGATATTAATACATTCAATATACACTCTTTAGTATATATATTACACAATTATACAATTTCAGTCTACATATTTTAGTATACAATTACATGGTACTGTATAAAAAAAAAAATTAAAGTGATAACAATGATAAGAGTATACAAAATAATTGAATGAGCGAAAGACACAAATACTACTTCAAAAATGTTAATTTCGATGATAAAATTAATAAGAGCGTTCATTTTGCAGGTGCGTTTGCGCTTGGCCAATTTTGACGCACGTAGGTAAGAACTCAAATTATTATGATGAAATCATGAATTAGGACTACCAACATAATTGCAATCTGTATTGTATAATTTTGTAATAATTTTATTTAGCACTGCAGTTAAATAGCCTTCTTCAATCATTGAAATTTTATTTTAACAGCCAACGTTCGATTGATAATTGAAAATTCGTTACTCAACTTATGAACTAATCGAAAGGGTCAAAAATACCTTTTGACCGGTTTTAAATTAAAAAATAAATAAAATAATAAATTATTTACATGGCAGTTTCTTAACTTAATTAATATTTAATTAAATTTCTTTCTCCATATAATTGTTGATAAGTGTTAATGACAGTTTATCATAGTTTTGTTTTTTGTTTGCTGTTTAAATTGATTAATGGTAGTTTAACAAATGGGTTTTAGAATTACTTGTTTTTTTACGCTATAGTAGTTTATAACACACTTTTTTATTTAAAATATTCAGAAATGAAAGCTTACCCATAAATAATTGAAATCATACATGCATGTATTATACAAAGAATAATCAAACACGTGCAATTTATGATACTACATAACAAAAAATTGAAACGTAAAAGTCCTTGAATGCTCTCTTTCCTGGATTCAGGCTGAAATACAGCTCAATTAAAAAATAAATATTAATTATTAACTATACGAGATTTAGAAAGAAAAAATCAGAAACACATAATTGATAATTGTAGTAACTGTTATTACATATAGTGAACGCCGTTAAATAAAACTTGTTATCGTAGAGGGAGACATCTGGCTGAAAAAGCATAACATGCAATGACTAATGACTAAGTTAAGAATTGGAGAGATCGTGATTGTACCACCTTGCTTGTGTTTAGCAGCTGCTGACAAGTAACAGACATGTAATAACATTTGCCACGTTATAATAAGGAAGAATTTCGCAATAATGCGTTTTTTATGAGCAAAAAACAGCTGTATTTATATATATAGACAAATGTCAAGCGTATAAGAGAGGAAAGAAAATACAGCTGCCCAAAGCGACGTGGCTTGCTCAGGATTCATTAGCTTGTTCTTAATTTTTTTTTAATTAATCTATGTAGATAAATGAAAGTTCAGGAAGTATATAACAACAACTCTTTTAATGAGTTGGTTTTGATTGCGAGATTCTACAAAGAAAACATGTCTGAAAATATTTTTGTATTGTTATGAGAAATATCTGATGTTGGACTTAATGTTATGATAGTACCTATAATAATAGAACCGAGAGAGAGAGTATGTGGATAGTAACAAATCTATTTTGAAAGGCGGTTTGACCCATTCTTGTTTGCTTTCTTCAAGTTTCATTATATCTCTGTAACAGTTTAAGAAGAAAAAAGCTTGCGTTTATGCATTGTTTTGAATAATGAAATGTTAAGCCACTTCTGATTCTAATTTTAAATTTTTTTGTATTATGCATTCATATATGTTAACGTTTGGATGGGAGGTATATCCAGGGTGGGCAAAGAAGGGGTGAGAGAGAGATAGAGAGATTGAATTCATAGAATCATCAATCAATATGAAAAACCATACACAATTCCGAGCCCAATACACCAAAACCTACTAGAAAATAAACTCTGTTCACAATTCAAGAAGTGAACCAATCCCTCCGATTAGACTCCACTATCCAGCTAATAGAAAATTAATAGTCTAAAATAATAGATTAAACAACTCTTTTCATAAGCCTACCCACTCCGAACACTTATTTATACTAAAACATAATTAAATAAATAAATAGCATGCAACTCAATAACTAATGTACTAATTTACCAAACCTAAGAGCAGCCAATGCATATGTCACGACCCGCGAGCTCTAGCTCGCACGCGAGCCGCGAAGTACTTACATCTCTTTCCTCCAGAATATTTAAATAAACATAGCATTTGTATATAGTAAGCGGAAATAAATTAAATAGCTATAAGACATATATCATAAGTAATAGAATTTTCGGGGAAATTTTTCGCTTTTATTTCACATACAAGTCTTATAGCGACTATATACATAACAAAACACACTCGTTTGTTTTGGACATATCTTACATATAACTTATATACAAACATGGACGCAAAACAAGTAACTAGAATACAAGTTTACTAGTTACATAATAAAACACCATTTTTCCCCGTTTAAAACAAAAACTCTCATTGCCACAGGTCGAGCGACGCAAGCCTGGACTAGATCTCCTCCTTCTACCCGAGTAAAGCCTTTCCTTTGCCTACATTACCAAGGGTCATAAACTATGAGTCGAAAGACTCAGCAAGTGGGAGTCTATCTAGTAATAAAAGCGACTAGATGACATGTGACGTGCACATAACACATAAATTATGCATGAAAGACATATGATTCCTATCATATGATATGCAAGCACGTGCATACTTACTACATGTGAACTTGTCATCCTGATCTTCAGGTCATCCAACCACCCACTGCAACAACCCTCAGAATGACAAGTAGCCAACCCTCAGACCCGAGCAATTTAATCATGAGGGTGACTCCAAGTTTTAAACTTCGTCTAGGATCCTCTAATGGTACCATCTCCAATCATAGGGGCGCTCAGGAGCTCCCTGAAAGCTCAGACGTGCCCGGCACGCCGGCAGTTACCAATTACAACACTGCGCCCGTCAGGTATCCCTGACAAAAACACAAGTCTTCAGACTTGCTGGTACCACCGACATCTGTTCTTTTTAAATGTTTGGTACCCGATGGAATCAGAGTACAGCCCTAAACTACAACGGGAAGAGCATCGTTTCGAGTAAAACTCGATTAAATATTGTTTAATATGCTCGTCATAGTATTTTGAAAGAGAAATCAAGGTGTGACCCTTGTAGTCCCTAGAACAGATATCTCAGCTGGAATCTGAGAAACGTCTGTCCCTGCTTTTCCCGTAAACCCGTCTATCGGGTGAATCTAAAATTAGTAAGTCAAAGGAAGATTAACTAATCAAATAAGAAACGGCTTGGGTTGTTAGCGGGTTACGCTTGAACTTAACGGGACAAACCCGAAGCTACATTTTCAATAATAGTAGCCGAAGCCTTAATCTTGATTAGTTTGTCAAATTCATGGGCTTTCAACTACTCTTGTTTACTAACACAGTAAAATGCACATAAACATGTGATTCCCTTGGTAAGTAGTTGACTTAATTCCCACTTACATGGACTCCTGATTCGCTAGCTCCTTCCCCCTCTAACGCCTAATCGTTACGGCGATAGCTGAAAATATCTGAGGAATAAAATGGAGCGTTGAACACCATTAGTTCTGCACTAGCAGAAATACTAGTCTACAAATTCTCATCCCAGAGAAACTGAACAAGGCGCACGGAACTCATATCCGTCACACGCAAAACATACGTTCTTACTTAAGAGAATCAGAGAAAACAAGAACACGATTCCCACATGAAACAGTGATCAAGAGAGAGAACAAGTCCTACAAGTAGCGACTAAACATGAAACTCGAGATTAGCTATGCTAAGGAAGCATTTAATAACCCAAATCCCTTGGGCCGAGCCCAAAACTAGAACCGAAACTCAACGTTAAGAACCCAAGAGGGAGAAAAACTTGTTCCTTTCCACAACGATCCACAAGAACCAAAATCACTACTCTTAGACTTGTAAAGAAAGTCTTACCTCTAAGATCATAGAAATTAGAATAACCCGTTGGTTAGACTATAAGCGTAGTTAATAAAACAACCCGTTTAAAAACTATAGATATAGGTTTTGAAAATAATACTAATCTTAATTATGGAAATATGTTATAATAAGTAAAATAATTAATTAAAAATAATTAGAATACTTAGCTTAAATAATAATCAAGAAAGAATAATAATAAGTAAGGTTGTACAAACCTTTATTTTCAAAACCACTTAATTATTTTTTTTCAAAACTTAATACTTGTAATAAGAAACATAAAATATGGTTTAGCTTAATTATGAGCTGTAACAAAAATACTTTAAGCTTAATCATAAGCTTATAGGTTATAAAATTATTTTTGAAAAACATTACAATACGGGAATGTTTCGGATTCAATCACACACGTTCGGTACTCGTAACTCACGGAAACCGACACTCACGGAAACCGACACTCTCGGTTTATCTCGAACCCACGAACCATAGCACACCTGAAGCACCCGATTTGAATCCGAAACAACTCACTAACTCACGTGATTAGTATCATAAACGTACATAACTATTTTACAAATAATATTACATATTATAGTTAAAAGACTTTTAGTAGAAACGACTCGGTTAACAATTAGAGTCGGGAGCCGGTACATTCACGACTCGTCGTCGCCGCCGTCGCTGTTCAAACGCATCGTCGCCGACGCGGAAACGAAAGGATGCCGAGTCGCTGTCGTCGCTGCGTAACTCACTCTGCCTCGACACGCTGAGGTTTCGCAGCCCGTGTCTGCACCGTCGCTGCGCGCTGTCACAGCCTCAAGACATCTCACCGAGCCGTTGACGTATCGCTCGAACTGAACAGCCCCTCTTTGCCTTGTCGCTGAACCCGAACAGCCCTCGCTGCTCGCCCGCGACTCGCCGGAACCATCCTTGCTGCATCCTCGTACCTGCGGTACGAGCTCGGAGAGACACGCAGCACCAACAAGAGAGCATGGTTAGATTAAAAATTGAACCGAGGATACCCAAGTTTCTCGATTCGAAATCAATTCCCGAACAAGGCATTCGGAAATCGAACACTCACCCGATCCTAACCCGTCCCACGCTCAGCAACAACAACAACAAAAACCAAAGACGAGCAACACTTTCAACCAAGTAAATTTTCTAAAAAGAACCTATGTTATTCACATCCTAGCGAGTCTCCGACTCGTCTAAAAACACCACAAATTCAGATCCGATCCTACGCATATCAGTACCACACCACAGACAAAACAAAAATCCACTCAACATACTTCAAAGCCAAGCACATACTCTGAAATCCGAAACCTCCAAAAATCAGCCCAAAAGTGAACCAAAACACAACTTACGTGAAAACTGAAATTGAACAAGTAAAACTCCAATTTTCAACACTTAAAATCAGAGTCCTAATCAACAATTAACTGATTCAAGCATCACACATGAAAACCCCCAATTTTCCCTTCCAAATTTTCGGCCAAAATATCCATAAAAATCTGAAAATCCTAACTCAAATAATTTCAGCTCACTACAAGCACAAACCGAGCCCAAACACAAGCAACCCACGAAATCAACCAAATGAACTCAAAAACCCCTAATAGGAAAACATAGGAATCGGACTAGAAACAAAGAAAACGAGTTGGATTTCCTACCTTGATGTAGAAAACGAACCCACAACTCTCGGCTTCTCCTACTCCACGAAATCCCGCTCAACCTTGTGGAGAGAACAAAATCGGAGCCAATGATTCTCAGCGTGATTGAAGAAGATGAACGAAGGAAAAGAAAAAGAAATGGAGATGAAGAAGATGAATAACGGGAAGGAGAAGAAGAGGACGAACTCACCTAAACCACTCCGGCGTCTCTCGGTCGTTGTTCTCTCTTTTTTTTTTTTCTTCCGTGCGTTTTTTTTTTTCCCCTTCTTGCTTTGGTTTGTTCCAACGTGAAAGTGAAAAGATAAGGGTAATAGAAGAGTCTAGAATACTATATGTGTGGCTGAGAAATTAATGGGATAAGGACCAAAAATAATCCTACTAACTTCCTCATTCTCAAATTTCCTTTCAAATAAACCACCTTTTGTTTGCAAATCGATCCTTTTACTCTCAAAATAAACATCTCGTCCATAATTAAATGGAAACGATTTAGAAAATAAACCGAGATAATTTCTCGTTGATTCTAATTTATTTTGAATATATTTAAGGTGTTTCGGAAATTATTTTCACTCCCGAGACTCTTCTTAGTACTCGAGGACTCACCGAAAATATTATTCGGGAAATTAAAATCATTCGAGTCCAACTCGAAATTCTCAACTCATTCCGAAATCTTTAATTGACCTTAAATATTTATTTTCTAAATCTAGGACCATTTCACGCTCTAGTGAAATTATAATTTGCAACAATACTCGATTCAAGGAAAAAACTCGTTCATTGATTCCAACGTTCACAAGACGAGTTACACAAAAAGCCTTACTTTACAGCATACCTCCGATGAGTCTACGGAACTGATGCTTCTGAGGAAGGGTGACAGATAGGCTAAAGGGTGGGCTTTCAGCTTTTCTATGAGGGGGTTTTTAATATTATTTTATTATTATAATGCTTTAGCTAGCTATAATGCTTTAACCCTATAGGCTACGTAAGCTAGCTAGGGTTTGTGAAAGCTCACACGTCCATTCACCTCTGCTCTCCTCAAAACCTGGTGGTACATTAATCTCTCTCTTCTCTGACACTCCCTTCCTCTGCCTCGTCACCTTGATACGTAATAACGTGTGATATATTAAAGCGGATTTATATATGTATGGTTCATTGATTTCAACTATCGCAATTATTGATTTTTGCATAAATGAGATTGTCGTTCGTCATATATAAATTGGGTTCACCGGCTTATCTGCTGTTTTTTAAGACCACAAGCAAAAAGTCACGCGCATGAGAATAGTTTGCGATGAAAAAGAAGAAGAAGAGAGCACAGTGGTTCCCAAAAAGTTCAACAAAGCTCTTCTTACTCTATCTATCTACTTCTTCTCACTTAATTCCTCGTCACGTGACTTCTATTATTATGGCTGTGTATTGCGATGACGATGTGATATGCCCTTGAAAAAGACGTAAATCATAAATAAACAACTAATTAACATATATATGGTTGTGCGTTGAATATAGGAATCTAACCACACTATGTGTATATATAAAAGCCGGAGGAAAATGTTTTTCTTTTAATCTTAATACTACCTTAATTTAACTGTTAACTATTTTCTTTCTCTCTCTCTTTTTTTTTTTTTGCTAGCAAACTGTTAACTATTTTCAGGAATCCCCGGTGGGCGATGACGAACAATTTTCATAGCAAGTTAGCAACTTCTTCAACTATAAAAAGTTTTGCCTAAAAATTAAAACCCGTCACAAAAGTATTAACAAAGAGAGTGAGAATAAAGAAACCCACATCCTCATTTTAAAGGAATAATACTAGAATTATGATCACTTTAATAATTTTGTACCAAAATTCATTAATTACATTTTAATAAAAAAAATTATTACTTATCTATAGGAGAGAGAAATGTTTGGTATCAAAATATTTCTAAATGACTAGTCATTTAATTTTTTTTTGTATTTATTTCTTAATCATTTAATTTAATTACATTTAATATTTTAACAAACACATTATGTTTAAAAAATAAATAAACTAACACATTTAACTCTCTCTCTCTCTCTCTCTCTCTCTCTCTCTCTCTCTCTCTCTCTCTCTTGCGTGGCTGATTATATGGGTTGTTAAATGCTAACGGCGTCGGACTGCATAAAAGCGACGTATGGTTCATTTTCGTTCTTGATATTTATTTTGTTCTTCGTGTTAGATTTTGTTCTTCCTTTACATTTTTTTCCTAGTTTAGAGTTTAGATCTTTTCATTAATATATAATGTATGCGAAATGGAGTGATATGTGAAGTAAATTAATATAATTTTTTAAAAGTTTTTTGGAATCTGGAAAAAAAAATTATTTCTTTGAAGATCTATTGATATCTTTGTCAATAAATTTTTGTACGTCAATAAATCTTCAAAGAATATGAAAGTGAAGTATTAAAAGAGATGTAATTTATAAGAGAAATGAAAAAGGAAATTAATAAAGTTAAAAAGGTGAATGTACAAAAGGCAGTAATAGTTCCAAATTAAAACACAAGTAATGGGTTTTGATACTATCAAAATGATCATAATTTCGATATTATCTCAATTTTAAATATATGTTTCTCTTTACTCTGGTTTCCATCGAATCTTCTCGAATCTAAATAATTCAATAAAAATTAAATTGGTTGTCGTTTTTTCTTAATTAGATTTTTCATGTTTTACGCATACCCAATTTTTCTTGTGTTGTTTAAATGGAGAGAATATATAAAAGAAAGGAAATTATGATGGAAAATGTTTAACTAACATTGGGATTTCATTGGAAAAATTACATGGATGGTATTTTAAAAGTGCAACGTTCCAAATATAGTTGGTGTTTTGAATCCTTTCAAAGTTTAGAGGTTTTCAAACTGTAAATGTCATCTTTCTTTTAAATAAAATAGTAAACAGTAAATTAAATTAAATATAACCCAAAACAGTAACAATTTTTGGATTAAAAAAAATCTATAAACATAAAAAAAATGACAATTAAAAACTTGAAAAAGATTATTTTTGTGATAAATATTTGGACCATATTAGTTTTAAAAAAAACACTATCACAAACAATTTTCACAAATATATTCTATTTTTCATGAAAAATAGGGTGGAAAATAAAGCGTCTAAATTTTAAATGCGGGCCGTATAAATTTCTATTTTCTCACTTTATTCTCATATTTACCCTTTATTTTCCATAACATCAAAAACAAGATATAATTTTTATTTTTCCTCTTAATTTCACTTCCATTTATATGATCACTCGTGTTTTCTCATTCTCTCATATATTGAATTCCAAACGGGTAACAGAGGATAGTCTATGAGGTGTCAGTTTCCTTCTAATGCAATTCTTGCGTATGCGGTCAATCGTGGTATCCTTTTTTTTTTTTATATACAATTAAGAAGTAAAAAGTTATTCAACTTTTCGTTTTGTTGCAACTATTTACGATTTTGTATCTTAAGAAGCATAATAGAATTTCAAGGAATATGCAAATAAAAAAATAAAAATAAAAACTTGTAAATTTCGGATTCACACATCTTATAATACAATGAACTTGATAAGATTATAGCTAGTTTCTAGTAATGGTATCCGATTCTCTACCAAAGTTCATTGAAAAGACCAAGCATTTTGTGCCTTTCTTTTTCTTCTAGCACAAAACATAGCTCACAAAGTTCACAACATCATAGCAAAAAAATAAGAATTTTTTTTTTCCTTTGACATAAATTTTGTTGTTCAGTCACCATATCTTATCCAATGGTGAAAATAATAATAATAAATATTATTTTGCTAATTAATATTCAGAAATGAAAGCTTACCCATAAATAATTGAAATCATACATGCATGTATTATACAAAGAATAATCAAACACGTGCAATTTATGATACTACATAACAAAAAATTGAAACGTAAAAGTCCTTGAATGCTCTCTTTCCTGGATTCAGGCTGAAATACAGCTCAATTAAAAAATAAATATTAATTATTAACTATACGAGATTTAGAAAGAAAAAATCAGAAACCCATAATTGATAATTGTAGTAACTGTTATTACCAATTATTAATCATACGTGATAAAAAAAATAATAAAAAAAAAACCCAAAACTCAAGAATGAATTCATAGAATCATCAATCAATATGAAAAACCACACACAATTCCGAGACCAATACACCAAAACCTACTAGAAAATAAACTCTGTTCACAATTCAAGAAGTGAACCAATCCCTCCGATTAGACTCCACTATCCAGCTAATAGAAAATTAATAGTCTAAAATAATAGATTAAACAACTCTTTTCATAAGCCTACCCAGTACTCCGAACACTTATTTATACTAAAACATAATTAAAATAGCATAGACTCAATAACTAATGTACTAATTTACCAAACGAGTGTACCATGCTAAGTAGAACTAAAAAAGTCAGGATGAGTCTACGGAAGTGATGCTTCTGAGGAGGGGCTCTTAAGAACGGAGCGAAAGCGTGAGGCACAAAGAGACCTTTGACTCGCCTGACGTGAAGCGCTTCGTTTGTGGGAGCTCGAGCTTGGTGAATATGGTCAAGTTTGCAGCTGGAAAGCAGGATTTCTTCCTCGGTTTCTCCTATTTCGTTTGTGTTCGGTTCGTCCTCGGAATCCCGTGGATTTTCTCCCACGGGCTTGAGTTCGACGTCTTTCAACTCTACTGTCGGTATCTTTTGAATATAGTATACCAACAAAAAAAAATTATGATCAAGTCAGCGAAACATTCTTCTTCTGATTCACTTTAATTATTGTTGAACACTGAAATCACATTGTGAACGATAAATTAACTTTTAATATTTTGTCCCTTCTTTTGGATTTAGGCTTATAGTTTAGTGGCACGAGAATGGAGATCATCTTCGATCAACATGAATACCATCATTTAGACAAAATTCTGTAAGTGCTCTAAATAGTGGATCATTTTATATGTGTTTTTCGATTTCACAAGAAGAAAGAAAGCTGATATGAACCTTGAAGATTTCAATAGAATGGTACTGAATACAAGATAATCAAGGAATTCGAGAGACCCCAAACTCTCTCAGAAGGCTAGCCTTGCACAAAGGTAAATGATTATTTCTAACCTCTATTTATAGACTAAGTGACAGTCAACATATAAATTATATTTCCAGTCCTAACAAAAACATCTATAGTTCTGGACTATCCCACGAACCACGTATTAAATGAACATTTTGGAGCCAAAATTACCAAGACATGAGAAAAGGAAAGCAATTTTCTTTTGTGTTGTCATACATCTTTTGTGTTGTCATACATCTCTTGGCAACGTGAGTGTTGTCGTAACATAACCTTATCACATAATTATTAACCTTATCTCTTTCTGAAAAAAATAAACTTATCTTTTGCAGCCTTTTTTTTTTTTTTTTTTTTTGCTTACCCCAATGCTTTTATCTTCTGCCAACTGAAATTTTTTACATTTCATTCATGTCCCACCTCGTTTAATTAAAGTCCCACCTCGTTTTATTAGTTATTTTGTTGGACATAACGTTAAATGACATTTCATTCAAACAACTAATGGTTCGAATAGAATTAACCATGCAAGTGCCACTGTGAAGTTTCAAGACACATGAATGTGAACTAAAATAAATATCCACTTTCTATTCAAAAAGCCATGTTTACGCATGAAACATTATATATAATACGACAACAATATATATACTCTCTTTTTTTTCAACCCCTATGTGTGTGAATCAATGAGACAAGCTAGAGATATGACATGTGTGACGAGGGATTCTCTTTTGTGTTGTCATACATCTCTTGGCAACGTGAGTGTTGTCATTGTAACATTAATTATTAACCTTATCTCTTTCTGAAAAAAAAAAAAAAAAATAAAAACTTATCTCTTGCAGCTTTTTTTTTTTTTTTTTTTTGCTTACCCTAATGCTTTTATCTTCTGCCAACCGAAATTTTTTACATTTCATTCATGTCCCACCTCGTTTTATTAGTTATTTTGTTGGACATAACATTAAATGACATTTCTCTCTAACCAAACAAATAATGGTTCGAATAGAATTAACCATGCAAGTGCCACTGTGAAGTTTCAAGACACATGAATGTGAACTAAAATAAATATCCACTTTCTATTCAAAAAGCCATGTTTACGCATGAAACATTATATATAATACGACAACAATATATATATATATATATATATATATATATATGTGTGTGTGTGTGTGTGTGTGTGTGTGTGTGTGTGTGTGTGTGTGTATTGAGCAGGAAATAAAATTTCAGGAAAGGCAGATGTGTCTAAATTTATTTCATAAGGGTAAATTAAAATAATTATTTTATCATATGCTTAATTATTTCAACTCATTTAATTGTTCACTTGATTAAAAAATATGGTTATAAGTATATACTTGTCATGTGTAAACATATAAGATATATGTATGTCTATGG
This sequence comes from Urtica dioica subsp. dioica, assembly GCF_054948205.1. Taxonomy (NCBI): domain Eukaryota; kingdom Viridiplantae; phylum Streptophyta; class Magnoliopsida; order Rosales; family Urticaceae; genus Urtica; species Urtica dioica. The sequence continues at coordinate 9,261,136 of NC_142763.1, forward strand.
AATTTATGTATGGTATTATATATGTATTTGTGTTATTATAAACCAAACCAAATATCAAATATCAGCCAGTTTACTGGTTCTTGAAAGGAAAAAATAAAAAGGTCCAGTCAAACCTATGTGTAATTGTGTGTTTTAGTCTTGCTCTTAATACAAAATTTCTCTCTTTCCTAAATAACAAGTTTCAAAGCACAAAAAGGACACCATGCATGATTGCCAGTATGAGTGGGATGCAATAATGGTGGGATGCAGAACATTCAACGAATTATTTTTTGTTTCAGCCATGAACTCAAATTATTAGTTTAAATTTTATATATATATATATATATCAAAATTTAAAAGCAGATTCATATATGAAGACAAAAGTCCCAATAGGACATATTTTTAACTGTAAATGTGTGAGTTGTCTATGCTTCTACTCGAGCATGATCAACTTATTGTTTGCTCAACTTGCTCTCCATATATTTATTGTTTTGCGTTCATAGGCTCACATTTTTTTTTTAATATAAGCTTATTGTTTCTCACGAATTAACAAGTAATAAAAGACAATTTAAAATAATGATTGCATAACCACAAGTTTCCCTATAAATATAGACTTCATCCACAACAAGTTTTCATATCTTTCAACAAACACAGAAGTTAATAACATCACTGCGCTTCTCATCTCTCTCTCTCTCTCTCTCTCTCTCTCTCTCTCTCTCTCTCCCACTCTCTAAATTTGCCTATATCAAGTATCAACCACAAAAAGTTAATATCACCGCTAGAAGCATTTAAAAAAAATATTACCGCTACTCTCTCCCTCTCGCTTGATGTATATATATATATATATACAAGCAAAATGCCCGCGCGTTGCTTGATGTCTTTTAACAGTAAATTATTGAAATAATAAAAAAAAAATTAATGATGAACATGACGTCAAATAACTTACTAATTGTTAAGATTACATCAATAATATTTCATACATATATTTACATATCTTAATTTATAATGACTGAATTGTACAACTCAAATTGTACCAATGTTATATTTTATTTTACTTCAATGAAAAAAATTATATACACATATACAATAATTACCATATTACAAATCCTATTTCTAAAAATCAAATAGAGAATAAATACAAAATTGCAAATATAGATTATATATACATCTAAGTAAGGAAATTTTCTTCATAGTTAATATTTGTATTATTATTGAAAATCACAATTTTTTTTTTTTTATAAAATACACATTTCTAATTATAAATAAATATTTAGCTTCTACACCTTTTTCTTTATTGTTTTTTACATGTAATTTGAGATAGTTGATACAAAACATATACGAAATAGATCAATAACATCATTGTAAATATAAGAGAAACTACATCGAAGACAATATGCAAAGTTGCAAATACAGTCTATGATGCTATATTTTTGTGTGTTTTTATTAAAATTGCTCTACAAATGTGTATTATTCTAGTGGGCTTTCTTTTAAAAAAGAATAGTGGGCTTTTATAAAGCCCATCTGAAACCCTACTACCCCATTATCTCCTCTGCATTTCTCTTTTCACAGCCGCTTCCCCCTCTCTCTCTATACCGATCGTCAATGGCGAAACCTCCATTTTTTACTACCACCAAAAATACATATGCACGCCATAGTCTCGGACATAGTAGAAATATGTGGCTGCGGTGAAACGTCTATGGTATCGGTCTCGGTATCAGACAGTTCGTATTCGATTTATTTGAACCGGTAATCGCATCTCAAACGTATTATTTTTCAGTAGTTATACCTCTACTTTTTTATTCTCTGTAGGGTTTTCTTTTTTTGTTTCATTTGCCCAAAATAAGAAAAATAAGTATTTAACTTGTTATAAGAAAAATATTTCTTTCTTTCTGATGCAAAAAACTTTTCCCAAAAAATCCCAGCCTCTCATCAACGAAAAGAATGAGACCACCACTTCTCCATCCACGGGTGAAGGCTACTTCGCCGATCAGGTCTCATTTTGATGATGTTGTGATTTAAGTTCTGCTAACATTTTTTTGGAAATATTATGGAGGGATTTTTTTATTTTATTTTTTCATGGTAAAACACTTATCTGGGTATTAGTATTAAGCAATTTTCTATAGAAAGACTAATAAAAATAAAGCTTATATATTTCCAATTTGTTGACAGATGCTCCATTATTTTTTTAAGGGGAAGATCTTCTGAACTTCATCAAGTAGGATCTTCTGGTAATCCTTTCCCATCAAAACAATTTAATTAATCTATTTTTTTTGTGCGATACTCGATCTCTCATGAGTCCAGCTTTTCTTTCTTTCTCTTATTGTTCTCGATTGTATTTTTTTTGTTCTATTCTGAAATATACACTTTTTCTCCAGACTGTTCTAATTTACTTGATCATTTCCCCATGTTCGTCAAGATTAGTTCTGCGCTGATGTCGAAGTTGAAGGTCTAGATCTTCCGGCTTATTTACTAACTTAGGCTGAGTATTGCGGATCACATACACTCGGCTTCGAGGACTGCCATTGCCGCATCTTCAACTTCAAGTGGTGGTTCGAACTGATCCACGGGTGAACGTTACCTCGCCGATCAGGTCTGATTTTGTTACGTGTGGTGATGGAGGAAAAGTGAGACTGAACAAAGAGAATGAACAAAAAAAAGTAAAAGAATGAACAAAAGTAAAAAAAAAAAAAAAAGTAAAAGAATGAACAAAAGATTAAAAAATGAAGTTAAACACAACAAATAGAAATTGATTGTGGTCAGATTGTTACATATTGATGTACAATGGCTGAATTTGTTGTATTGGTCTGATTGTAGTTTTGAAGACGAAAGAGCAGAAGTTGGTGTCGATTTCTTCGGTGAAGGAGCATGGAATATATAGGCCGCTTGAAAAGAAATGAAAAACTTTCCAGAAATTTCATGAAATAGCTGTTGATGATTTTTGCAATGCAAATATCTGGAGAATTCCAGACAATTAATTTACTTCGGGCAGCTCCAACGATTTAAAACTGTCATATGTGGATGTCGGTTTGTATTCCAGAATATTCTAAGTCAGAGTGGCATTTTTGTGATTTTTTTTTCTTTTAGGAGTAGTTGTAATATTTTAATCAGAATGACATTGGCATGCCATGTAATTATGAGACTTTTAAAGGGTATTTTTGTCAAATTTTTTAAGTGTACTGTAGACTTAACAGTAATATGAGTCTGCGTGAATAGTGATTCCGGATTCTCCTTTATATATATATAATAATATATATATACATATTATATTTATGTTTGTGTTAATTAAAGGAGACATTGGGTGTATGTTTATAGATGCTGACAGAAGATAGAGAGCACAGATGATTTGAAATGCATGGAAGCTATAGCATCTCACTCATTCGTGCTCTCTATCTTTCTGTCGTCGTCACTTTGATATACAACATTATCACCTAAAGTCCCTCTGGTATAACCTGGTGTTTTTTAATCTAAATTTTTTTTATTTTTTTTATTTACTGTGTTATATTGTTCGTGGGGTATTTTTATGATAGTAGAGTTAATCTTTTGCTTTTATTACAGACGCATTGATTTTAAAATTTTGCCGATCTACATACATCTCTAGGGTTTTTTATGTATATGTATATTTCTAGGGCTGACCTCTAATTTCAGCGTGGCATACAATTTACAGATTCTCATTTGATTATGAGTGTATCGATGATCAAGTTCATTTCGTATTTCTGATGCGTGATTTTCCTACCGAAAGCTAGTTTTGAAAATCCACTCTTTCCATTTAATGTTTTGAATACCTTTTTATTTTACTTTATCCTGACAGATTATTGCAATCCGTATATTTATTCCACTGTTAAGATATATCTGAAGAAATAATTCACCCATACAAATAACATATGAGTTCTGTTATGAACTAGTATTTTTTTTTAGCAACTACAAAACAAAAGCTTTGTTTGGCTTAGTTTAAGTGTTGTATATGTAATTTTGAGATGTTCTTTTCAATACCATCTGTATCAGTGTGCATACATTGGAATGTTTCTAAGAGCTGGAATCTATTTAGTGGCAAGTGTTTCGACACGTTTTTATCGTAAAAGGGTGTTTTGATGTCTGATGTCATAATTATTAAAAAGAAGAAGAAGAAATTTGAAGTCTCATTATGTACATTTTTTATTTATTAGAAGCAAAAATAACTTCCCGTTTATTGCAAACCCTAAACCTACATTATTAGCTATATATAACAAAAAACAAAATATAAGCAAAATAACATATATATCTATGTATGGATTATATGTAATTTCTGCAGATTCAAAACCCTAGAATTGGAGGACGGTGGTGACCGAAAAGCCCTTTTGGAATGGTGGTGACCGGAAAAACCCTTTTGTAGGAACGATGTGATGAAATCAAGTGTGTCTTATTTGGTGAAAGCCAATATCATTCTTCAATAATCTTACCAGCTATTGTAACTTTGGACGATTACAGTTAATGTCGCCACAAACATTATACGACTAATTGGAAGAATGTATATGGGACTGAATGCAAATTAAGTTGTTTTTTAAGTCTTTATCTTTCTGGGAGAGTGTTTTTGAGGGATATAACTTTTTATAATGCCTTTTTATCAAGGGGTATACTTGCAAACATGGATTTAAATGTCGCCGAAATTCCCCGATTTTCGCCGGCGGTGTCGTTTTCGCCGGGAAAACGGCCGACGAACTCATGAAAGTCGTTTTTCCATGTTATTTCGTTTGATTTTCTCTGAAAATGACATGCCGTTTGTCCATGTTATGTCGTTTTCGGCTTGAAACTATAAACTCATATTCTGGAAAAATAAAATGGCGGAAGCAAAATGAGGAAGAAGAAGATGAGAGAGGGGAGAGGAGAGAGACGAAGTGAGAAGAGGGAGAGAGAGAGAGAGAGACCTGACCTACAATACACTACGTATATAATATACAATCACTGCATAATAGATAACATATTATATCATGACCTGACCTATATGCACTAAGGCCCATTTTCAACAAAAATGTGTAATAAGTGGGAAAATTACAATACTAACGCTTATACGCTTCTTTCAAAACATTATAATGTTTTTCTTTTTTTTTTTGAAATATTTAGGATATTAATACATTCAATATACACTCTTTAGTATATATATTACACAATTATACAATTTCAGTCTACATATTTTAGTATACAATTACATGGTACTGTATAAAAAAAAAAATTAAAGTGATAACAATGATAAGAGTATACAAAATAATTGAATGAGCGAAAGACACAAATACTACTTCAAAAATGTTAATTTCGATGATAAAATTAATAAGAGCGTTCATTTTGCAGGTGCGTTTGCGCTTGGCCAATTTTGACGCACGTAGGTAAGAACTCAAATTATTATGATGAAATCATGAATTAGGACTACCAACATAATTGCAATCTGTATTGTATAATTTTGTAATAATTTTATTTAGCACTGCAGTTAAATAGCCTTCTTCAATCATTGAAATTTTATTTTAACAGCCAACGTTCGATTGATAATTGAAAATTCGTTACTCAACTTATTAACTAATCGAAAGGGTCAAAAATACCTTTTGACCGGTTTTAAATTAAAAAATAAATAAAATAATAAATTATTTACATGGCAGTTTCTTAACTTAATTAATATTTAATTAAATTTCTTTCTCCATATAATTGTTGATAAGTGTTAATGACAGTTTATCATAGTTTTGTTTTTTGTTTGCTGTTTAAATTGATTAATGGTAGTTTAACAAATGGGTTTTAGAATTACTTGTTTTTTTACGCTATAGTAGTTTATAACACACTTTTTTATTTAAAATATTCAGAAATGAAAGCTTACCCATAAATAATTGAAATCATACATGCATGTATTATACAAAGAATAATCAAACACGTGCAATTTATGATACTACATAACAAAAAATTGAAACGTAAAAGTCCTTGAATGCTCTCTTTCCTGGATTCAGGCTGAAATACAGCTCAATTAAAAAATAAATATTAATTATTAACTATACGAGATTTAGAAAGAAAAAATCAGAAACACATAATTGATAATTGTAGTAACTGTTATTACATATAGTGAACGCCGTTAAATAAAACTTGTTATCGTAGAGGGAGACATCTGGCTGAAAAAGCATAACATGCAATGACTAATGACTAAGTTAAGAATTGGAGAGATCGTGATTGTACCACCTTGCTTGTGTTTAGCAGCTGCTGACAAGTAACAGACATGTAATAACATTTGCCACGTTATAATAAGGAAGAATTTCGCAATAATGCGTTTTTTATGAGCAAAAAACAGCTGTATTTATATATATAGACAAATGTCAAGCGTATAAGAGAGGAAAGAAAATACAGCTGCCCAAAGCGACGTGGCTTGCTCAGGATTCATTAGCTTGTTCTTAATTTTTTTTTAATTAATCTATGTAGATAAATGAAAGTTCAGGAAGTATATAACAACAACTCTTTTAATGAGTTGGTTTTGATTGCGAGATTCTACAAAGAAAACATGTCTGAAAATATTTTTGTATTGTTATGAGAAATATCTGATGTTGGACTTAATGTTATGATAGTACCTATAATAATAGAACCGAGAGAGAGAGTATGTGGATAGTAACAAATCTATTTTGAAAGGCGGTTTGACCCATTCTTGTTTGCTTTCTTCAAGTTTCATTATATCTCTGTAACAGTTTAAGAAGAAAAAAGCTTGCGTTTATGCATTGTTTTGAATAATGAAATGTTAAGCCACTTCTGATTCTAATTTTAAATTTTTTTGTATTATGCATTCATATATGTTAACGTTTGGATGGGAGGTATATCCAGGGTGGGCAAAGAAGGGGTGAGAGAGAGATAGAGAGATTGAATTCATAGAATCATCAATCAATATGAAAAACCATACACAATTCCGAGCCCAATACACCAAAACCTACTAGAAAATAAACTCTGTTCACAATTCAAGAAGTGAACCAATCCCTCCGATTAGACTCCACTATCCAGCTAATAGAAAATTAATAGTCTAAAATAATAGATTAAACAACTCTTTTCATAAGCCTACCCACTCCGAACACTTATTTATACTAAAACATAATTAAATAAATAAATAGCATGCAACTCAATAACTAATGTACTAATTTACCAAACCTAAGAGCAGCCAATGCATATGTCACGACCCGCGAGCTCTAGCTCGCACGCGAGCCGCGAAGTACTTACATCTCTTTCCTCCAAAATATTTAAATAAACATAGCATTTGTATATAGTAAGCGGAAATAAATTAAATAGCTATAAGACATATATCATAAGTAATAGAATTTTCGGGGAAATTTTTCGCTTTTATTTCACATACAAGTCTTATAGCGACTATATACATAACAAAACACACTCGTTTGTTTTGGACATATCTTACATATAACTTATATACAAACATGGACGCAAAACAAGTAACTAGAATACAAGTTTACTAGTTACATAATAAAACACCATTTTTCCCCGTTTAAAACAAAAACTCTCATTGCCACAGGTCGAGCGACGCAAGCCTGGACTAGATCTCCTCCTTCTACCCGAGTAAAGCCTTTCCTTTGCCTACATTACCAAGGGTCATAAACTATGAGTCGAAAGACTCAGCAAGTGGGAGTCTATCTAGTAATAAAAGCGACTAGATGACATGTGACGTGCACATAACACATAAATTATGCATGAAAGACATATGATTCCTATCATATGATATGCAAGCACGTGCATACTTACTACATGTGAACTTGTCATCCTGATCTTCAGGTCATCCAACCACCCACTGCAACAACCCTCAGAATGACAAGTAGCCAACCCTCAGACCCGAGCAATTTAATCATGAGGGTGACTCCAAGTTTTAAACTTCGTCTAGGATCCTCTAATGGTACCATCTCCAATCATAGGGGCGCTCAGGAGCTCCCTGAAAGCTCAGACGTGCCCGGCACGCCGGCAGTTACCAATTACAACACTGCGCCCGTCAGGTATCCCTGACAAAAACACAAGTCTTCAGACTTGCTGGTACCACCGACATCTGTTCTTTTTAAATGTTTGGTACCCGATGGAATCAGAGTACAGCCCTAAACTACAACGGGAAGAGCATCGTTTCGAGTAAAACTCGATTAAATATTGTTTAATATGCTCGTCATAGTATTTTGAAAGAGAAATCAAGGTGTGACCCTTGTAGTCCCTAGAACAGATATCTCAGCTGGAATCTGAGAAACGTCTGTCCCTGCTTTTCCCGTAAACCCGTCTATCGGGTGAATCTAAAATTAGTAAGTCAAAGGAAGATTAACTAATCAAATAAGAAACGGCTTGGGTTGTTAGCGGGTTACGCTTGAACTTAACGGGACAAACCCGAAGCTACATTTTCAATAATAGTAGCCGAAGCCTTAATCTTGATTAGTTTGTCAAATTCATGGGCTTTCAACTACTCTTGTTTACTAACACAGTAAAATGCACATAAACATGTGATTCCCTTGGTAAGTAGTTGACTTAATTCCCACTTACATGGACTCCTGATTCGCTAGCTCCTTCCCCCTCTAACGCCTAATCGTTACGGCGATAGCTGAAAATATCTGAGGAATAAAATGGAGCGTTGAACACCATTAGTTCTGCACTAGCAGAAATACTAGTCTACAAATTCTCATCCCAGAGAAACTGAACAAGGCGCACGGAACTCATATCCGTCACACGCAAAACATACGTTCTTACTTAAGAGAATCAGAGAAAACAAGAACACGATTCCCACATGAAACAGTGATCAAGAGAGAGAACAAGTCCTACAAGTAGCGACTAAACATGAAACTCGAGATTAGCTATGCTAAGGAAGCATTTAATAACCCAAATCCCTTGGGCCGAGCCCAAAACTAGAACCGAAACTCAACGTTAAGAACCCAAGAGGGAGAAAAACTTGTTCCTTTCCACAACGATCCACAAGAACCAAAATCACTACTCTTAGACTTGTAAAGAAAGTCTTACCTCTAAGATCATAGAAATTAGAATAACCCGTTGGTTAGACTATAAGCGTAGTTAATAAAACAACCCGTTTAAAAACTATAGATATAGGTTTTGAAAATAATACTAATCTTAATTATGGAAATATGTTATAATAAGTAAAATAATTAATTAAAAATAATTAGAATACTTAGCTTAAATAATAATCAAGAAAGAATAATAATAAGTAAGGTTGTACAAACCTTTATTTTCAAAACCACTTAATTATTTTTTTTCAAAACTTAATACTTGTAATAAGAAACATAAAATATGGTTTAGCTTAATTATGAGCTGTAACAAAAATACTTTAAGCTTAATCATAAGCTTATAGGTTATAAAATTATTTTTGAAAAACATTACAATACGAGAATGTTTCGGATTCAATCACACACGTTCGGTACTCGTAACTCACGGAAACCGACACTCACGGAAACCGACACTCTCGGTTTATCTCGAACCCACGAACCATAGCACACCTGAAGCACCCGATTTGAATCCGAAACAACTCACTAACTCACGTGATTAGTATCATAAACGTACATAACTATTTTACAAATAATATTACATATTATAGTTAAAAGACTTTTAGTAGAAACGACTCGGTTAACAATTAGAGTCGGGAGCCGGTACATTCACGACTCGTCGTCGCCGCCGTCGCTGTTCAAACGCATCGTCGCCGACGCGGAAACGAAAGGATGCCGAGTCGCTGTCGTCGCTGCGTAACTCACTCTGCCTCGACACGTTGAGGTTTCGCAGCCCGTGTCTGCACCGTCGCTGCGCGCTGTCACAGCCTCAAGACATCTCACCGAGCCGTTGACGTATCGCTCGAACTGAACAGCCCCTCTTTGCCTTGTCGCTGAACCCGAACAGCCCTCGCTGCTCGCCCGCGACTCGCCGGAACCATCCTTGCTGCATCCTCGTACCTGCGGTACGAGCTCGGAGAGACACGCAGCACCAACAAGAGAGCATGGTTAGATTAAAAATTGAACCGAGGATACCCAAGTTTCTCGATTCGAAATCAATTCCCGAACAAGGCATTCGGAAATCGAACACTCACCCGATCCTAACCCGTCCCACGCTCAGCAACAACAACAACAAAAACCAAAGACGAGCAACACTTTCAACCAAGTAAATTTTCTAAAAAGAACCTATGTTATTCACATCCTAGCGAGTCTCCGACTCGTCTAAAAACACCACAAATTCAGATCCGATCCTACGCATATCAGTACCACACCACAGACAAAACAAAAATCCACTCAACATACTTCAAAGCCAAGCACATACTCTGAAATCCGAAACCTCCAAAAATCAGCCCAAAAGTGAACCAAAACACAACTTACGTGAAAACTGAAATTGAACAAGTAAAACTCCAATTTTCAACACTTAAAATCAGAGTCCTAATCAACAATTAACTGATTCAAGCATCACACATGAAAACCCCCAATTTTCCCTTCCAAATTTTCGGCCAAAATATCCATAAAAATCTGAAAATCCTAACTCAAATAATTTCAGCTCACTACAAGCACAAACCGAGCCCAAACACAAGCAACCCACGAAATCAACCAAATGAACTCAAAAACCCCTAATAGGAAAACATAGGAATCGGACTAGAAACAAAGAAAACGAGTTGGATTTCCTACCTTGATGTAGAAAACGAACCCACAACTCTCGGCTTCTCCTACTCCACGAAATCCCGCTCAACCTTGTGGAGAGAACAAAATCGGAGCCAATGATTCTCAGCGTGATTGAAGAAGATGAACGAAGGAAAAGAAAAAGAAATGGAGATGAAGAAGATGAATAACGGGAAGGAGAAGAAGAGGACGAACTCACCTAAACCACTCCGGCGTCTCTCGGTCGTTGTTCTCTCTTTTTTTTTTTTCTTCCGTGCGTTTTTTTTTTCCCCTTCTTGCTTTGGTTTGTTCCAACGTGAAAGTGAAAAGATAAGGGTAATAGAAGAGTCTAGAATACTATATGTGTGGCTGAGAAATTAATGGGATAAGGACCAAAAATAATCCTACTAACTTCCTCATTCTCAAATTTCCTTTCAAATAAACCACCTTTTGTTTGCAAATCGATCCTTTTACTCTCAAAATAAACATCTCGTCCATAATTAAATGGAAACGATTTAGAAAATAAACCGAGATAATTTCTCGTTGATTCTAATTTATTTTGAATATATTTAAGGTGTTTCGGAAATTATTTTCACTCCCGAGACTCTTCTTAGTACTCGAGGACTCACCGAAAATATTATTCGGGAAATTAAAATCATTCGAGTCCAACTCGAAATTCTCAACTCATTCCGAAATCTTTAATTGACCTTAAATATTTATTTTCTAAATCTAGGACCATTTCACGCTCTAGTGAAATTATAATTTGCAACAATACTCGATTCAAGGAAAAAACTCGTTCATTGATTCCAACGTTCACAAGACGAGTTACACAAAAAGCCTTACTTTACAGCATACCTCCGATGAGTCTACGGAACTGATGCTTCTGAGGAAGGGTGACAGATAGGCTAAAGGGTGGGCTTTCAGCTTTTCTATGAGGGGGTTTTTAATATTATTTTATTATTATAATGCTTTAGCTAGCTATAATGCTTTAACCCTATAGGCTACGTAAGCTAGCTAGGGTTTGTGAAAGCTCACACGTCCATTCACCTCTGCTCTCCTCAAAACCTGGTGGTACATTAATCTCTCTCTTCTCTGACACTCCCTTCCTCTGCCTCGTCACCTTGATACGTAATAACGTGTGATATATTAAAGCGGATTTATATATGTATGGTTCATTGATTTCAACTATCGCAATTATTGATTTTTGCATAAATGAGATTGTCGTTCGTCATATATAAATTGGGTTCACCGGCTTATCTGCTGTTTTTTAAGACCACAAGCAAAAAGTCACGCGCATGAGAATAGTTTGCGATGAAAAAGAAGAAGAAGAGAGCACAGTGGTTCCCAAAAAGTTCAACAAAGCTCTTCTTACTCTATCTATCTACTTCTTCTCACTTAATTCCTCGTCACGTGACTTCTATTATTATGGCTGTGTATTGCGATGACGATGTGATATGCCCTTGAAAAAGACGTAAATCATAAATAAACAACTAATTAACATATATATGGTTGTGCGTTGAATATAGGAATCTAACCACACTATGTGTATATATAAAAGCCGGAGGAAAATGTTTTTCTTTTAATCTTAATACTACCTTAATTTAACTGTTAACTATTTTCTTTCTCTCTCTCTTTTTTTTTTTTGCTAGCAAACTGTTAACTATTTTCAGGAATCCCCGGTGGGCGATGACGAACAATTTTCATAGCAAGTTAGCAACTTCTTCAACTATAAAAAGTTTTGCCTAAAAATTAAAACCCGTCACAAAAGTATTAACAAAGAGAGTGAGAATAAAGAAACCCACATCCTCATTTTAAAGGAATAATACTAGAATTATGATCACTTTAATAATTTTGTACCAAAATTCATTAATTACATTTTAATAAAAAAAATTATTACTTATCTATAGGAGAGAGAAATGTTTGGTATCAAAATATTTCTAAATGACTAGTCATTTAATTTTTTTTTGTATTTATTTCTTAATCATTTAATTTAATTACATTTAATATTTTAACAAACACATTATGTTTAAAAAATAAATAAACTAACACATTTAACTCTCTCTCTCTCTCTCTCTCTCTCTCTCTCTCTCTCTCTCTCTCTCTCTTGCGTGGCTGATTATATGGGTTGTTAAATGCTAACGGCGTCGGACTGCATAAAAGCGACGTATGGTTCATTTTCGTTCTTGATATTTATTTTGTTCTTCGTGTTAGATTTTGTTCTTCCTTTACATTTTTTTCCTAGTTTAGAGTTTAGATCTTTTCATTAATATATAATGTATGCGAAATGGAGTGATATGTGAAGTAAATTAATATAATTTTTTAAAAGTTTTTTGGAATCTGGAAAAAAAAAATATTTCTTTGAAGATCTATTGATATCTTTGTCAATAAATTTTTGTACGTCAATAAATCTTCAAAGAATATGAAAGTGAAGTATTAAAAGAGATGTAATTTATAAGAGAAATGAAAAAGGAAATTAATAAAGTTAAAAAGGTGAATGTACAAAAGGCAGTAATAGTTCCAAATTAAAACACAAGTAATGGGTTTTGATACTATCAAAATGATCATAATTTCGATATTATCTCAATTTTAAATATATGTTTCTCTTTACTCTGGTTTCCATCGAATCTTCTCGAATCTAAATAATTCAATAAAAATTAAATTGGTTGTCGTTTTTTCTTAATTAGATTTTTCATGTTTTACGCATACCCAATTTTTCTTGTGTTGTTTAAATGGAGAGAATATATAAAAGAAAGGAAATTATGATGGAAAATGTTTAACTAACATTGGGATTTCATTGGAAAAATTACATGGATGGTATTTTAAAAGTGCAACGTTCCAAATATAGTTGGTGTTTTGAATCCTTTCAAAGTTTAGAGGTTTTCAAACTGTAAATGTCATCTTTCTTTTAAATAAAATAGTAAACAGTAAATTAAATTAAATATAACCCAAAACAGTAACAATTTTTGGATTAAAAAAAATCTATAAACATAAAAAAAATGACAATTAAAAACTTGAAAAAGATTATTTTTGTGATAAATATTTGGACCATATTAGTTTTAAAAAAAACACTATCACAAACAATTTTCACAAATATATTCTATTTTTCATGAAAAATAGGGTGGAAAATAAAGCGTCTAAATTTTAAATGCGGGCCGTATAAATTTCTATTTTCTCACTTTATTCTCATATTTACCCTTTATTTTCCATAACATCAAAAACAAGATATAATTTTTATTTTTCCTCTTAATTTCACTTCCATTTATATGATCACTCGTGTTTTCTCATTCTCTCATATATTGAATTCCAAACGGGTAACAGAGGATAGTCTATGAGGTGTCAGTTTCCTTCTAATGCAATTCTTGCGTATGCGGTCAATCGTGGTATCCTTTTTTTTTTTATATACAATTAAGAAGTAAAAAGTTATTCAACTTTTCGTTTTGTTGCAACTATTTACGATTTTGTATCTTAAGAAGCATAATAGAATTTCAAGGAATATGCAAATAAAAAAATAAAAATAAAAACTTGTAAATTTCGGATTCACACATCTTATAATACAATGAACTTGATAAGATTATAGCTAGTTTCTAGTAATGGTATCCGATTCTCTACCAAAGTTCATTGAAAAGACCAAGCATTTTGTGCCTTTCTTTTTCTTCTAGCACAAAACATAGCTCACAAAGTTCACAACATCATAGCAAAAAAATAAGAATTTTTTTTTTCCTTTGACATAAATTTTGTTGTTCAGTCACCATATCTTATCCAATGGTGAAAATAATAATAATAAATATTATTTTGCTAATTAATATTCAGAAATGAAAGCTTACCCATAAATAATTGAAATCATACATGCATGTATTATACAAAGAATAATCAAACACGTGCAATTTATGATACTACATAACAAAAAATTGAAACGTAAAAATCCTTGAATGCTCTCTTTCCTGGATTCAGGCTGAAATACAGCTCAATTAAAAAATAAATATTAATTATTAACTATACGAGATTTAGAAAGAAAAAATCAGAAACCCATAATTGATAATTGTAGTAACTGTTATTACCAATTATTAATCATACGTGATAAAAAAAATAATAAAAAAAAAACCCAAAACTCAAGAATGAATTCATAGAATCATCAATCAATATGAAAAACCACACACAATTCCGAGACCAATACACCAAAACCTACTAGAAAATAAACTCTGTTCACAATTCAAGAAGTGAACCAATCCCTCCGATTAGACTCCACTATCCAGCTAATAGAAAATTAATAGTCTAAAATAATAGATTAAACAACTCTTTTCATAAGCCTACCCAGTACTCCGAACACTTATTTATACTAAAACATAATTAAAATAGCATAGACTCAATAACTAATGTACTAATTTACCAAACGAGTGTACCATGCTAAGTAGAACTAAAAAAGTCAGGATGAGTCTACGGAAGTGATGCTTCTGAGGAGGGGCTCTTAAGAACGGAGCGAAAGCGTGAGGCACAAAGAGACCTTTGACTCGCCTGACGTGAAGCGCTTCGTTTGTGGGAGCTCGAGCTTGGTGAATATGGTCAAGTTTGCAGCTGGAAAGCAGGATTTCTTCCTCGGTTTCTCCTATTTCGTTTGTGTTCGGTTCGTCCTCGGAATCCCGTGGATTTTCTCCCACGGGCTTGAGTTCGACGTCTTTCAACTCTACTGTCGGTATCTTTTGAATATAGTATACCAACAAAAAAAAATTATGATCAAGTCAGCGAAACATTCTTCTTCTGATTCACTTTAATTATTGTTGAACACTGAAATCACATTGTGAACGATAAATTAACTTTTAATATTTTGTCCCTTCTTTTGGATTTAGGCTTATAGTTTAGTGGCACGAGAATGGAGATCATCTTCGATCAACATGAATACCATCATTTAGACAAAATTCTGTAAGTGCTCTAAATAGTGGATCATTTTATATGTGTTTTTCGATTTCACAAGAAGAAAGAAAGCTGATATGAACCTTGAAGATTTCAATAGAATGGTACTGAATACAAGATAATCAAGGAATTCGAGAGACCCCAAACTCTCTCAGAAGGCTAGCCTTGCACAAAGGTAAATGATTATTTCTAACCTCTATTTATAGACTAAGTGACAGTCAACATATAAATTATATTTCCAGTCCTAACAAAAACATCTATAGTTCTGGACTATCCCACGAACCACGTATTAAATGAACATTTTGGAGCCAAAATTACCAAGACATGAGAAAAGGAAAGCAATTTTCTTTTGTGTTGTCATACATCTTTTGTGTTGTCATACATCTCTTGGCAACGTGAGTGTTGTCGTAACATAACCTTATCACATAATTATTAACCTTATCTCTTTCTGAAAAAAATAAACTTATCTTTTGCAGCCTTTTTTTTTTTTTTTTTTTTTGCTTACCCCAATGCTTTTATCTTCTGCCAACTGAAATTTTTTACATTTCATTCATGTCCCACCTCGTTTAATTAAAGTCCCACCTCGTTTTATTAGTTATTTTGTTGGACATAACGTTAAATGACATTTCATTCAAACAACTAATGGTTCGAATAGAATTAACCATGCAAGTGCCACTGTGAAGTTTCAAGACACATGAATGTGAACTAAAATAAATATCCACTTTCTATTCAAAAAGCCATGTTTACGCATGAAACATTATATATAATACGACAACAATATATATACTCTCTTTTTTTTCAACCCCTATGTGTGTGAATCAATGAGACAAGCTAGAGATATGACATGTGTGACGAGGGATTCTCTTTTGTGTTGTCATACATCTCTTGGCAACGTGAGTGTTGTCATTGTAACATTAATTATTAACCTTATCTCTTTCTGAAAAAAAAAAAAAAAAATAAAAACTTATCTCTTGCAGCTTTTTTTTTTTTTTTTTTTTGCTTACCCTAATGCTTTTATCTTCTGCCAACCGAAATTTTTTACATTTCATTCATGTCCCACCTCGTTTTATTAGTTATTTTGTTGGACATAACATTAAATGACATTTCTCTCTAACCAAACAAATAATGGTTCGAATAGAATTAACCATGCAAGTGCCACTGTGAAGTTTCAAGACACATGAATGTGAACTAAAATAAATATCCACTTTCTATTCAAAAAGCCATGTTTACGCATGAAACATTATATATAATACGACAACAATATATATATATATATATATATATATATATATATATATATGTGTGTGTGTGTGTGTGTGTGTGTGTGTGTGTGTGTGTGTGTGTATTGAGCAGGAAATAAAATTTCAGGAAAGGCAGATGTGTCTAAATTTATTTCATAAGGGTAAATTAAAATAATTATTTTATCATATGCTTAATTATTTCAACTCATTTAATTGTTCACTTGATTAAAAAATATGGTTATAAGTATATACTTGTCATGTGTAAACATATAAGATATATGTATGTCTATGGAATTTATGTATGGTATTATATATGTATTTGTGTTATTATAAACCAAACCAAATATCAAATATCAGCCAGTTTACTGGTTCTTGAAAGGAAAAAATAAAAAGGTCCAGTCAAACCTATGTGTAATTGTGTGTTTTAGTCTTGCTCTTAATACAAAATTTCTCTCTTTCCTAAATAACAAGTTTCAAAGCACAAAAAGGACACCATGCATGATTGCCAGTATGAGTGGGATGCAATAATGGTGGGATGCAGAACATTCAACGAATTATTTTTTGTTTCAGCCATGAACTCAAATTATTAGTTTAAATTTTATATATATATATATATATATATCAAAATTTAAAAGCAGATTCATATATGAAGACAAAAGTCCCAATAGGACATATTTTTAACTGTAAATGTGTGAGTTGTCTATGCTTCTACTCGAGCATGATCAACTTATTGTTTGCTCAACTTGCTCTCCATATATTTATTGTTTTGCGTTCATAGGCTCACATTTTTTTTTTAATATAAGCTTATTGTTTCTCACGAATTAACAAGTAATAAAAGACAATTTAAAATAATGATTGCATAACCACAAGTTTCCCTATAAATATAGACTTCATCCACAACAAGTTTTCATATCTTTCAACAAACACAGAAGTTAATAACATCACTGCGCTTCTCATCTCTCTCTCTCTCTCTCTCTCTCTCTCTCTCTCTCTCTCTCTCTCTCTCTCTCTCTCTCTCTCCCACTCTCTAAATTTGCCTATATCAAGTATCAACCACAAAAAGTTAATATCACCGCTAGAAGCATTTAAAAAAAATATTACCGCTACTCTCTCCCTCTCGCTTGATGTATATATATATATATATACAAGCAAAATGCCCGCGCGTTGCTTGATGTCTTTTAACAGTAAATTATTGAAATAATAAAAAAAAAATTAATGATGAACATGACGTCAAATAACTTACTAATTGTTAAGATTACATCAATAATATTTCATACATATATTTACATATCTTAATTTATAATGACTGAATTGTACAACTCAAATTGTACCAATGTTATATTTTATTTTACTTCAATGAAAAAAATTATATACACATATACAATAATTACCATATTACAAATCCTATTTCTAAAAATCAAATAGAGAATAAATACAAAATTGCAAATATAGATTATATATACATCTAAGTAAGGAAATTTTCTTCATAGTTAATATTTGTATTATTATTGAAAATCACAATTTTTTTTTTTTTTATAAAATACACATTTCTAATTATAAATAAATATTTAGCTTCTACACCTTTTTCTTTATTGTTTTTTACATGTAATTTGAGATAGTTGATACAAAACATATACGAAATAGATCAATAACATCATTGTAAATATAAGAGAAACTACATCGAAGACAATATGCAAAGTTGCAAATACAGTCTATGATGCTATATTTTTGTGTGTTTTTATTAAAATTGCTCTACAAATGTGTATTATTCTAGTGGGCTTTCTTTTAAAAAAGAATAGTGGGCTTTTATAAAGCCCATCTGAAACCCTACTACCCCATTATCTCCTCTGCATTTCTCTTTTCACAGCCGCTTCCCCCTCTCTCTCTATACCGATCGTCAATGGCGAAACCTCCATTTTTTACTACCACCAAAAATACATATGCACGCCATAGTCTCGGACATAGTAGAAATATGTGGCTGCGGTGAAACGTCTATGGTATCGGTCTCGGTATCAGACAGTTCGTATTCGATTTATTTGAACCGGTAATCGCATCTCAAACGTATTATTTTTCAGTAGTTATACCTCTACTTTTTTATTCTCTGTAGGGTTTTCTTTTTTTGTTTCATTTGCCCAAAATAAGAAAAATAAGTATTTAACTTGTTATAAGAAAAATATTTCTTTCTTTCTGATGCAAAAAACTTTTCCCAAAAAATCCCAGCCTCTCATCAACGAAAAGAATGAGACCACCACTTCTCCATCCACGGGTGAAGGCTACTTCGCCGATCAGGTCTCATTTTGATGATGTTGTGATTTAAGTTCTGCTAACATTTTTTTGGAAATATTATGGAGGGATTTTTTTATTTTATTTTTTCATGGTAAAACACTTATCTGGGTATTAGTATTAAGCAATTTTCTATAGAAAGACTAATAAAAATAAAGCTTATATATTTCCAATTTGTTGACAGATGCTCCATTATTTTTTTAAGGGGAAGATCTTCTGAACTTCATCAAGTAGGATCTTCTGGTAATCCTTTCCTATCAAAACAATTTAATTAATCTATTTTTTTTGTGCGATACTCGATCTCTCATGAGTCCAGCTTTTCTTTCTTTCTCTTATTGTTCTCGATTGTATTTTTTTTGTTCTATTCTGAAATATACACTTTTTCTCCAGACTGTTCTAATTTACTTGATCATTTCCCCATGTTCGTCAAGATTAGTTCTGCGCTGATGTCGAAGTTGAAGGTCTAGATCTTCCGGCTTATTTACTATCTTAGGCTGAGTATTGCGGATCACATACACTCGGCTTCGAGGACTGCCATTGCCGCATCTTCAACTTCAAGTGGTGGTTCGAACTGATCCACGGGTGAACGTTACCTCGCCGATCAGGTCTGATTTTGTTACGTGTGGTGATGGAGGAAAAGTGAGACTGAACAAAGAGAATGAACAAAAAAAAGTAAAAGAATGAACAAAAGTAAAAAAAAAAAAAAAAGTAAAAGAATGAACAAAAGATTAAAAAATGAAGTTAAACACAACAAATAGAAATTGATTGTGGTCAGATTGTTACATATTGATGTACAATGGCTGAATTTGTTGTATTGGTCTGATTGTAGTTTTGAAGACGAAAGAGCAGAAGTTGGTGTCGATTTCTTCGGTGAAGGAGCATGGAATATATAGGCCGCTTGGAAAGAAATGAAAAACTTTCCAGAAATTTCATGAAATAGCTGTTGATGATTTTTGCAATGCAAATATCTGGAGAATTCCAGACAATTAATTTACTTCGGGCAGCTCCAACGATTTAAAACTGTCATATGTGGATGTCGGTTTGTATTCCAGAATATTCTAAGTCAGAGTGGCATTTTTGTGATTTTTTTTTCTTTTAGGAGTAGTTGTAATATTTTAATCAGAATGACATTGGCATGCCATGTAATTATGAGACTTTTAAAGGGTATTTTTGTCAAATTTTTTAAGTGTACTGTAGACTTAACAGTAATATGAGTCTGCGTGAATAGTGATTCCGGATTCTCCTTTATATATATATAATAATATATATATACATATTATATTTATGTTTGTGTTAATTAAAGGAGACATTGGGTGTATGTTTATAGATGCTGACAGAAGATAGAGAGCACAGATGATTTGAAATGCATGGAAGCTATAGCATCTCACTCATTCGTGCTCTCTATCTTTCTGTCGTCGTCACTTTGATATACAACATTATCACCTAAAGTCCCTCTGGTATAACCTGGTGTTTTTTAATCTAAATTTTTTTTATTTTTTTTATTTACTGTGTTATATTGTTCGTGGGGTATTTTTATGATAGTAGAGTTAATCTTTTGCTTTTATTACAGACGCATTGATTTTAAAATTTTGCCGATCTACATACATCTCTAGGGTTTTTTATGTATATGTATATTTCTAGGGCTGACCTCTAATTTCAGCGTGGCATACAATTTACAGATTCTCATTTGATTATGAGTGTATCGATGATCAAGTTCATTTCGTATTTCTGATGCGTGATTTTCCTACCGAAAGCTAGTTTTGAAAATCCACTCTTTCCATTTAATGTTTTGAATACCTTTTTATTTTACTTTATCCTGACAGATTATTGCAATCCGTATATTTATTCCACTGTTAAGATATATCTGAAGAAATAATTCACCCATACAAATAACATATGAGTTCTGTTATGAACTAGTATTTTTTTTTAGCAACTACAAAACAAAAGCTTTGTTTGGCTTAGTTTAAGTGTTGTATATGTAATTTTGAGATGTTCTTTTCAATACCATCTGTATCAGTGTGCATACATTGGAATGTTTCTAAGAGCTGGAATCTATTTAGTGGCAAGTGTTTCGACACGTTTTTATCGTAAAAGGGTGTTTTGATGTCTGATGTCATAATTATTAAAAAGAAGAAGAAGAAATTTGAAGTCTCATTATGTACATTTTTTATTTATTAGAAGCAAAAATAACTTCTCGTTTATTGCAAACCCTAAACCTACATTATTAGCTATATATAACAAAAAACAAAATATAAGCAAAATAACATATATATCTATGTATGGATTATATGTAATTTCTGCAGATTCAAAACCCTAGAATTGGAGGACGGTGGTGACCGAAAAGCCCTTTTGGAATGGTGGTGACCGGAAAAACCCTTTTGTAGGAACGATGTGATGAAATCAAGTGTGTCTTATTTGGTGAAAGCCAATATCATTCTTCAATAATCTTACCAGCTATTGTAACTTTGGACGATTACAGTTAATGTCGCCACAAACACTATACGACTAATTGGAAGAATGTATATGGGACTGAATGCAAATTAAGTTGTTTTTTAAGTCTTTATCTTTCTGGGAGAGTGTTTTTGAGGGATATAACTTTTTATAATGCCTTTTTATCAAGGGGTATACTTGCAAACATGGATTTAAATGTCGCCGAAATTCCCCGATTTTCGCCGGCGGTGTCGTTTTCGCCGGGAAAACGGCCGACGAACTCATGAAAGTCGTTTTTCCATGTTATTTCGTTTGATTTTCTCTGAAAATGACATGCCGTTTGTCCATGTTATGTCGTTTTCGGCTTGAAACTATAAACTCATATTCTGGAAAAATAAAATGGCGGAAGCAAAATGAGGAAGAAGAAGATGAGAGAGGGGAGAGGAGAGAGACGAAGTGAGAAGAGGGAGAGAGAGAGAGAGAGACCTGACCTACAATACACTACGTATATAATATACAATCACTGCATAATAGATAACATATTATATCATGACCTGACCTATATGCACTAAGGCCCATTTTCAACAAAAATGTGTAATAAGTGGGAAAATTACAATACTAACGCTTATACGCTTCTTTCAAAACATTATAATGTTTTTCTTTTTTTTTTTGAAATATTTAGGATATTAATACATTCAATATACACTCTTTAGTATATATATTACACAATTATACAATTTCAGTCTACATATTTTAGTATACAATTACATGGTACTGTATAAAAAAAAAATTAAAGTGATAACAATGATAAGAGTATACAAAATAATTGAATGAGCGAAAGACACAAATACTACTTCAAAAATGTTAATTTCGATGATAAAATTAATAAGAGCGTTCATTTTGCAGGTGCGTTTGCGCTTGGCCAATTTTGACGCACGTAGGTAAAAACTCAAATTATTATGATGAAATCATGAATTAGGACTACCAACATAATTGCAATCTGTATTGTATAATTTTGTAATAATTTTATTTAGCACTGCAGTTAAATAGCCTTCTTCAATCATTGAAATTTTATTTTAACAGCCAACGTTCGATTGATAATTGAAAATTCGTTACTCAACTTATGAACTAATCGAAAGGGTCAAAAATACCTTTTGACCGGTTTTAAATTAAAAAATAAATAAAATAATAAATTATTTACATGGCAGTTTCTTAACTTAATTAATATTTAATTAATTTTCTTTCTCCATATAATTGTTGATAAGTGTTAATGACAGTTTATCATAGTTTTGTTTTTTGTTTGCTGTTTAAATTGATTAATGGTAGTTTAACAAATGGGTTTTAGAATTACTTGTTTTTTTACGCTATAGTAGTTTATAACACACTTTTTTATTTAAAATATTCAGAAATGAAAGCTTACCCATAAATAATTGAAATCATACATGCATGTATTATACAAAGAATAATCAAACACGTGCAATTTATGATACTACATAACAAAAAATTGAAACGTAAAAGTCCTTGAATGCTCTCTTTCCTGGATTCAGGCTGAAATACAGCTCAATTAAAAAATAAATATTAATTATTAACTATACGAGATTTAGAAAGAAAAAATCAGAAACACATAATTGATAATTGTAGTAACTGTTATTACATATAGTGAACGCCGTTAAATAAAACTTGTTATCGTAGAGGGAGACATCTGGCTGAAAAAGCATAACATGCAATGACTAATGACTAAGTTAAGAATTGGAGAGATCGTGATTGTACCACCTTGCTTGTGTTTAGCAGCTGCTGACAAGTAACAGACATGTAATAACATTTGCCACGTTATAATAAGGAAGAATTTCGCAATAATGCGTTTTTTATGAGCAAAAAACAGCTGTATTTATATATATAGACAAATGTCAAGCGTATAAGAGAGGAAAGAAAATACAGCTGCCCAAAGCGACGTGGCTTGCTCAGGATTCATTAGCTTGTTCTTAATTTTTTTTTAATTAATCTATGTAGATAAATGAAAGTTCAGGAAGTATATAACAACAACTCTTTTAATGAGTTGGTTTTGATTGCGAGATTCTACAAAGAAAACATGTCTGAAAATATTTTTGTATTGTTATGAGAAATATCTGATGTTGGACTTAATGTTATGATAGTACCTATAATAATAGAACCGAGAGAGAGAGTATGTGGATAGTAACAAATCTATTTTGAAAGGCGGTTTGACCCATTCTTGTTTGCTTTCTTCAAGTTTCATTATATCTCTGTAACAGTTTAAGAAGAAAAAAGCTTGCGTTTATGCATTGTTTTGAATAATGAAATGTTAAGCCACTTCTGATTCTAATTTTAAATTTTTTTGTATTATGCATTCATATATGTTAACGTTTGGATGGGAGGTATATCCAGGGTGGGCAAAGAAGGGGTGAGAGAGAGATAGAGAGATTGAATTCATAGAATCATCAATCAATATGAAAAACCATACACAATTCCGAGCCCAATACACCAAAACCTACTAGAAAATAAACTCTGTTCACAATTCAAGAAGTGAACCAATCCCTCCGATTAGACTCCACTATCCAGCTAATAGAAAATTAATAGTCTAAAATAATAGATTAAACAACTCTTTTCATAAGCCTACCCACTCCGAACACTTATTTATACTAAAACATAATTAAATAAATAAATAGCATGTAACTCAATAACTAATGTACTAATTTACCAAACCTAAGAGCAGCCAATGCATATGTCACGACCCGCGAGCTCTAGCTCGCACGCGAGCCGCGAAGTACTTACATCTCTTTCCTCTAGAATATTTAAATAAACATAGCATTTGTATATAGTAAGCGGAAATAAATTAAATAGCTATAAGACATATATCATAAGTAATAGAATTTTCGGGGAAATTTTTCGCTTTTATTTCACATACAAGTCTTATAGCGACTATATACATAACAAAACACACTCGTTTGTTTTGGACATATCTTACATATAACTTATATACAAACATGGACGCAAAACAAGTAACTAGAATACAAGTTTACTAGTTACATAATAAAACACCATTTTTCCCCGTTTAAAACAAAAACTCTCATTGCCACAGGTCGAGCGACGCAAGCCTGGACTAGATCTCCTCCTTCTACCCGAGTAAAGCCTTTCCTTTGCCTACATTACCAAGGGTCATAAACTATGAGTCGAAAGACTCAGCAAGTGGGAGTCTATCTAGTAATAAAAGCGACTAGATGACATGTGACGTGCACATAACACATAAATTATGCATGAAAGACATATGATTCCTATCATATGATATGCAAGCACGTGCATACTTACTACATGTGAACTTGTCATCCTGATCTTCAGGTCATCCAACCACCCACTGCAACAACCCTCAGAATGACAAGTAGCCAACCCTCAGACCCGAGCAATTTAATCATGAGGGTGACTCCAAGTTTTAAACTTCGTCTAGGATCCTCTAATGGTACCATCTCCAATCATAGGGGCGCTCAGGAGCTCCCTGAAAGCTCAGACGTGCCCGGCACGCCGGCAGTTACCAATTACAACACTGCGCCCGTCAGGTATCCCTGACAAAAACACAAGTCTTCAGACTTGCTGGTACCACCGACATCTGTTCTTTTTAAATGTTTGGTACCCGATGGAATCAGAGTACAGCCCTAAACTACAACGGGAAGAGCATCGTTTCGAGTAAAACTCGATTAAATATTGTTTAATATGCTCGTCATAGTATTTTGAAAGAGAAATCAAGGTGTGACCCTTGTAGTCCCTAGAACAGATATCTCAGCTGGAATCTGAGAAACGTCTGTCCCTGCTTTTCCCGTAAACCCGTCTATCGGGTGAATCTAAAATTAGTAAGTCAAAGGAAGATTAACTAATCAAATAAGAAACGGCTTGGGTTGTTAGCGGGTTACGCTTGAACTTAACGGGACAAACCCGAAGCTACATTTTCAATAATAGTAGCCGAAGCCTTAATCTTGATTAGTTTGTCAAATTCATGGGCTTTCAACTACTCTTGTTTACTAACACAGTAAAATGCACATAAACATGTGATTCCCTTGGTAAGTAGTTGACTTAATTCCCACTTACATGGACTCCTGATTCGCTAGCTCCTTCCCCCTCTAACGCCTAATCGTTACGGCGATAGCTGAAAATATCTGAGGAATAAAATGGAGCGTTGAACACCATTAGTTATGCACTAGCAGAAATACTAGTCTACAAATTCTCATCCCAGAGAAACTGAACAAGGCGCACGGAACTCATATCCGTCACACGCAAAACATACGTTCTTACTTAAGAGAATCAGAGAAAACAAGAACACGATTCCCACATGAAACAGTGATCAAGAGAGAGAACAAGTCCTACAAGTAGCGACTAAACATGAAACTCGAGATTAGCTATGCTAAGGAAGCATTTAATAACCCAAATCCCTTGGGCCGAGCCCAAAACTAGAACCGAAACTCAACGTTAAGAACCCAAGAGGGAGAAAAACTTGTTCCTTTCCACAACGATCCACAAGAACCAAAATCACTACTCTTAGACTTGTAAAGAAAGTCTTACCTCTAAGATCATAGAAATTAGAATAACCCGTTGGTTAGACTATAAGCGTAGTTAATAAAACAACCCGTTTAAAAACTATAGATATAGGTTTTGAAAATAATACTAATCTTAATTATGGAAATATGTTATAATAAGTAAAATAATTAATTAAAAATAATTAGAATACTTAGCTTAAATAATAATCAAGAAAGAATAATAATAAGTAAGGTTGTACAAACCTTTATTTTCAAAACCACTTAATTATTTTTTTTCAAAACTTAATACTTGTAATAAGAAACATAAAATATGGTTTAGCTTAATTATGAGCTGTAACAAAAATACTTTAAGCTTAATCATAAGCTTATAGGTTATAAAATTATTTTTGAAAAACATTACAATACGGGAATGTTTCGGATTCAATCACACACGTTCGGTACTCGTAACTCACGGAAACCGACACTCACGGAAACCGACACTCTCGGTTTATCTCGAACCCACGAACCATAGCACACCTGAAGCACCCGATTTGAATCCGAAACAACTCACTAACTCACGTGATTAGTATCATAAACGTACATAACTATTTTACGAATAATATTACATATTATAGTTAAAAGACTTTTAGTAGAAACGACTCGGTTAACAATTAGAGTCGGGAGCCGGTACATTCACGACTCGTCGTCGCCGCCGTCGCTGTTCAAACGCATCGTCGCCGACGCGGAAACGAAAGGATGCCGAGTCGCTGTCGTCGCTGCGTAACTCACTCTGCCTCGACACGCTGAGGTTTCGCAGCCCGTGTCTGCACCGTCGCTGCGCGCTGTCACAGCCTCAAGACATCTCACCGAGCCGTTGACGTATCGCTCGAACTGAACAGCCCCTCTTTGCCTTGTCGCTGAACCCGAACAGCCCTCGCTGCTCGCCCGCGACTCGCCGGAACCATCCTTGCTGCATCCTCGTACCTGCGGTACGAGCTCGGAGAGACACGCAGCACCAACAAGAGAGCATGGTTAGATTAAAAATTGAACCGAGGATACCCAAGTTTCTCGATTCGAAATCAATTCCCGAACAAGGCATTCGGAAATCGAACACTCACCCGATCCTAACCCGTCCCACGCTCAGCAACAACAACAACAAAAACCAAAGACGAGCAACACTTTCAACCAAGTAAATTTTCTAAAAAGAACCTATGTTATTCACATCCTAGCGAGTCTCCGACTCGTCTAAAAACACCACAAATTCAGATCCGATCCTACGCATATCAGTACCACACCACAGACAAAACAAAAATCCACTCAACATACTTCAAAGCCAAGCACATACTCTGAAATCCGAAACCTCCAAAAATCAGCCCAAAAGTGAACCAAAACACAACTTACGTGAAAACTGAAATTGAACAAGTAAAACTCCAATTTTCAACACTTAAAATCAGAGTCCTAATCAACAATTAACTGATTCAAGCATCACACATGAAAACCCCCAATTTTCCCTTCCAAATTTTCGGCCAAAATATCCATAAAAATCTGAAAATCCTAACTCAAATAATTTCAGCTCACTACAAGCACAAACCGAGCCCAAACACAAGCAACCCACGAAATCAACCAAATGAACTCAAAAACCCCTAATAGGAAAACATAGGAATCGGACTAGAAACAAAGAAAACGAGTTGGATTTCCTACCTTGATGTAGAAAACGAACCCACAACTCTCGGCTTCTCCTACTCCACGAAATCCCGCTCAACCTTGTGGAGAGAACAAAATCGGAGCCAATGATTCTCAGCGTGATTGAAGAAGATGAACGAAGGAAAAGAAAAAGAAATGGAGATGAAGAAGATGAATAACGGGAAGGAGAAGAAGAGGACGAACTCACCTAAACCACTCCGGCGTCTCTCGGTCGTTGTTCTCTCTTTTTTTTTTTCTTCCGTGCGTTTTTTTTTTTCCCCTTCTTGCTTTGGTTTGTTCCAACGTGAAAGTGAAAAGATAAGGGTAATAGAAGAGTCTAGAATACTATATGTGTGGCTGAGAAATTAATGGGATAAGGACCAAAAATAATCCTACTAACTTCCTCATTCTCAAATTTCCTTTCAAATAAACCACCTTTTGTTTGCAAATCGATCCTTTTACTCTCAAAATAAACATCTCGTCCATAATTAAATGGAAACGATTTAGAAAATAAACCGAGATAATTTCTCGTTGATTCTAATTTATTTTGAATATATTTAAGGTGTTTCGGAAATTATTTTCACTCCCGAGACTCTTCTTAGTACTCGAGGACTCACCGAAAATATTATTCGGGAAATTAAAATCATTCGAGTCCAACTCGAAATTCTCAACTCATTCCGAAATCTTTAATTGACCTTAAATATTTATTTTCTAAATCTAGGACCATTTCACGCTCTAGTGAAATTATAATTTGCAACAATACTCGATTCAAGGAAAAAACTCGTTCATTGATTCCAACGTTCACAAGACGAGTTACACAAAAAGCCTTACTTTACAGCATACCTCCGATGAGTCTACGGAACTGATGCTTCTGAGGAAGGGTGACAGATAGGCTAAAGGGTGGGCTTTCAGCTTTTCTATGAGGGGGTTTTTAATATTATTTTATTATTATAATGCTTTAGCTAGCTATAATGCTTTAACCCTATAGGCTACGTAAGCTAGCTAGGGTTTGTGAAAGCTCACACGTCCATTCACCTCTGCTCTCCTCAAAACCTGGTGGTACATTAATCTCTCTCTTCTCTGACACTCCCTTCCTCTGCCTCGTCACCTTGATACGTAATAACGTGTGATATATTAAAGCGGATTTATATATGTATGGTTCATTGATTTCAACTATCGCAATTATTGATTTTTGCATAAATGAGATTGTCGTTCGTCATATATAAATTGGGTTCACCGGCTTATCTGCTGTTTTTTAAGACCACAAGCAAAAAGTCACGCGCATGAGAATAGTTTGCGATGAAAAAGAAGAAGAAGAGAGCACAGTGGTTCCCAAAAAGTTCAACAAAGCTCTTCTTACTCTATCTATCTACTTCTTCTCACTTAATTCCTCGTCACGTGACTTCTATTATTATGGCTGTGTATTGCGATGACGATGTGATATGCCCTTGAAAAAGACGTAAATCATAAATAAACAACTAATTAACATATATATGGTTGTGCGTTGAATATAGGAATCTAACCACACTATGTGTATATATAAAAGCCGGAGGAAAATGTTTTTCTTTTAATCTTAATACTACCTTAATTTAACTGTTAACTATTTTCTTTCTCTCTCTCTTTTTT
Organism: Urtica dioica subsp. dioica; assembly: GCF_054948205.1. NCBI lineage: Eukaryota > Viridiplantae > Streptophyta > Magnoliopsida > Rosales > Urticaceae > Urtica > Urtica dioica. The sequence goes on from NC_142763.1 coordinate 9,290,413, forward strand.
TTTTTTGCTAGCAAACTGTTAACTATTTTCAGGAATCCCCGGTGGGCGATGACGAACAATTTTCATAGCAAGTTAGCAACTTCTTCAACTATAAAAAGTTTTGCCTAAAAATTAAAACCCGTCACAAAAGTATTAACAAAGAGAGTGAGAATAAAGAAACCCACATCCTCATTTTAAAGGAATAATACTAGAATTATGATCACTTTAATAATTTTGTACCAAAATTCATTAATTACATTTTAATAAAAAAAATTATTACTTATCTATAGGAGAGAGAAATGTTTGGTATCAAAATATTTCTAAATGACTAGTCATTTAATTTTTTTTTGTATTTATTTCTTAATCATTTAATTTAATTACATTTAATATTTTAACAAACACATTATGTTTAAAAAATAAATAAACTAACACATTTAACTCTCTCTCTCTCTCTCTCTCTCTCTCTCTCTCTCTCTCTCTCTCTCTCTCTCTCTCTCTCTCTCTTGCGTGGCTGATTATATGGGTTGTTAAATGCTAACGGCGTCGGACTGCATAAAAGCGACGTATGGTTCATTTTCGTTCTTGATATTTATTTTGTTCTTCGTGTTAGATTTTGTTCTTCCTTTACATTTTTTTCCTAGTTTAGAGTTTAGATCTTTTCATTAATATATAATGTATGCGAAATGGAGTGATATGTGAAGTAAATTAATATAATTTTTTAAAAGTTTTTTGGAATCTGGAAAAAAAAAATATTTCTTTGAAGATCTATTGATATCTTTGTCAATAAATTTTTGTACGTCAATAAATCTTCAAAGAATATGAAAGTGAAGTATTAAAAGAGATGTAATTTATAAGAGAAATGAAAAAGGAAATTAATAAAGTTAAAAAGGTGAATGTACAAAAGGCAGTAATAGTTCCAAATTAAAACACAAGTAATGGGTTTTGATACTATCAAAATGATCATAATTTCGATATTATCTCAATTTTAAATATATGTTTCTCTTTACTCTGGTTTCCATCGAATCTTCTCGAATCTAAATAATTCAATAAAAATTAAATTGGTTGTCGTTTTTTCTTAATTAGATTTTTCATGTTTTACGCATACCCAATTTTTCTTGTGTTGTTTAAATGGAGAGAATATATAAAAGAAAGGAAATTATGATGGAAAATGTTTAACTAACATTGGGATTTCATTGGAAAAATTACATGGATGGTATTTTAAAAGTGCAACGTTCCAAATATAGTTGGTGTTTTGAATCCTTTCAAAGTTTAGAGGTTTTCAAACTGTAAATGTCATCTTTCTTTTAAATAAAATAGTAAACAGTAAATTAAATTAAATATAACCCAAAACAGTAACAATTTTTGGATTAAAAAAAATCTATAAACATAAAAAAAATGACAATTAAAAACTTGAAAAAGATTATTTTTGTGATAAATATTTGGACCATATTAGTTTTAAAAAAAACACTATCACAAACAATTTTCACAAATATATTCTATTTTTCATGAAAAATAGGGTGGAAAATAAAGCGTCTAAATTTTAAATGCGGGCCGTATAAATTTCTATTTTCTCACTTTATTCTCATATTTACCCTTTATTTTCCATAACATCAAAAACAAGATATAATTTTTATTTTTCCTCTTAATTTCACTTCCATTTATATGATCACTCGTGTTTTCTCATTCTCTCATATATTGAATTCCAAACGGGTAACAGAGGATAGTCTATGAGGTGTCAGTTTCCTTCTAATGCAATTCTTGCGTATGCGGTCAATCGTGGTATCCTTTTTTTTTTTATATACAATTAAGAAGTAAAAAGTTATTCAACTTTTCGTTTTGTTGCAACTATTTACGATTTTGTATCTTAAGAAGCATAATAGAATTTCAAGGAATATGCAAATAAAAAAATAAAAATAAAAACTTGTAAATTTCGGATTCACACATCTTATAATACAATGAACTTGATAAGATTATAGCTAGTTTCTAGTAATGGTATCCGATTCTCTACCAAAGTTCATTGAAAAGACCAAGCATTTTGTGCCTTTCTTTTTCTTCTAGCACAAAACATAGCTCACAAAGTTCACAACATCATAGCAAAAAAATAAGAATTTTTTTTTTCCTTTGACATAAATTTTGTTGTTCAGTCACCATATCTTATCCAATGGTGAAAATAATAATAATAAATATTATTTTGCTAATTAATATTCAGAAATGAAAGCTTACCCATAAATAATTGAAATCATACATGCATGTATTATACAAAGAATAATCAAACACGTGCAATTTATGATACTACATAACAAAAAATTGAAACGTAAAAATCCTTGAATGCTCTCTTTCCTGGATTCAGGCTGAAATACAGCTCAATTAAAAAATAAATATTAATTATTAACTATACGAGATTTAGAAAGAAAAAATCAGAAACCCATAATTGATAATTGTAGTAACTGTTATTACCAATTATTAATCATACGTGATAAAAAAAACAATAAAAAAAAAACCCAAAACTCAAGAATGAATTCATAGAATCATCAATCAATATGAAAAATCACACACAATTCCGAGACCAATACACCAAAACCTACTAGAAAATAAACTCTGTTCACAATTCAAGAAGTGAACCAATCCCTCCGATTAGACTCCACTATCCAGCTAATAGAAAATTAATAGTCTAAAATAATAGATTAAACAACTCTTTTCATAAGCCTACCCAGTACTCCGAACACTTATTTATACTAAAACATAATTAAAATAGCATAGACTCAATAACTAATGTACTAATTTACCAAACGAGTGTACCATGCTAAGTAGAACTAAAAAAGTCAGGATGAGTCTACGGAAGTGATGCTTCTGAGGAGGGGCTCTTAAGAACGGAGCGAAAGCGTGAGGCACAAAGAGACCTTTGACTCGCCTGACGTGAAGCGCTTCGTTTGTGGGAGCTCGAGCTTGGTGAATATGGTCAAGTTTGCAGCTGGAAAGCAGGATTTCTTCCTCGGTTTCTCCTATTTCGTTTGTGTTCGGTTCGTCCTCGGAATCCCGTGGATTTTCTCCCACGGGCTTGAGTTCGACGTCTTTCAACTCTACTGTCGGTATCTTTTGAATATAGTATACCAACAAAAAAAAATTATGATCAAGTCAGCGAAACATTCTTCTTCTGATTCACTTTAATTATTGTTGAACACTGAAATCACATTGTGAACGATAAATTAACTTTTAATATTTTGTCCCTTCTTTTGGATTTAGGCTTATAGTTTAGTGGCACGAGAATGGAGATCATCTTCGATCAACATGAATACCATCATTTAGACAAAATTCTGTAAGTGCTCTAAATAGTGGATCATTTTATATGTGTTTTTCGATTTCACAAGAAGAAAGAAAGCTGATATGAACCTTGAAGATTTCAATAGAATGGTACTGAATACAAGATAATCAAGGAATTCGAGAGACCCCAAACTCTCTCAGAAGGCTAGCCTTGCACAAAGGTAAATGATTATTTCTAACCTCTATTTATAGACTAAGTGACAGTCAACATATAAATTATATTTCCAGTCCTAACAAAAACATCTATAGTTCTGGACTATCCCACGAACCACGTATTAAATGAACATTTTGGAGCCAAAATTACCAAGACATGAGAAAAGGAAAGCAATTTTCTTTTGTGTTGTCATACATCTTTTGTGTTGTCATACATCTCTTGGCAACGTGAGTGTTGTCGTAACATAACCTTATCACATAATTATTAACCTTATCTCTTTCTGAAAAAAATAAACTTATCTTTTGCAGCCTTTTTTTTTTTTTTTTTTTTTTTTGCTTACCCCAATGCTTTTATCTTCTGCCAACTGAAATTTTTTACATTTCATTCATGTCCCACCTCGTTTAATTAAAGTCCCACCTCGTTTTATTAGTTATTTTGTTGGACATAACGTTAAATGATATTTCATTCAAACAACTAATGGTTCGAATAGAATTAACCATGCAAGTGTCACTGTGAAGTTTCAAGACACATGAATGTGAACTAAAATAAATATCCACTTTCTATTCAAAAAGCCATGTTTACGCATGAAACATTATATATAATACGACAACAATATATATACTCTCTTTTTTTTTTCAACCCCTATGTGTGTGAATCAATGAGACAAGCTAGAGATATGACATGTGTGACGAGGGATTCTCTTTTGTGTTGTCATACATCTCTTGGCAACGTGAGTGTTGTCATTGTAACATTAATTATTAACCTTATCTCTTTCTGAAAAAAAAAAAAAAAAAAAAAAACTTATCTCTTGCAGTTTTGTTTTTTTTTTTTTTTTGCTTACCCTAATGCTTTTATCTTCTGCCAACCGAATTTTTTTACATTTCATTCATGTCCCACCTCGTTTTATTAGTTATTTTGTTGGACATAACATTAAATGACATTTCTCTCTAACCAAACAAATAATGGTTCGAATAGAATTAACCATGCAAGTGCCACTGTGAAGTTTCAAGACACATGAATGTGAACTAAAATAAATATCCACTTTCTATTCAAAAAGCCATGTTTACGCATGAAACATTATATATAATACGACAACAATATATATATATATATATATATATGTGTGTGTGTGTGTGTGTGTGTGTGTGTGTGTGTGTGTGTGTGTGTGTGTGTGTATTGAGCAGGAAATAAAATTTCAGGAAAGGCAGATGTGTCTAAATTTATTTCATAAGGGTAAATTAAAATAATTATTTTATCATATGCTTAATTATTTCAACTCATTTAATTGTTCACTTGATTAAAAAATATGGTTATAAGTATATACTTGTCATGTGTAAACATATAAGATATATGTATGTCTATGGAATTTATGTATGGTATTATATATGTATTTGTGTTATTATAAACCAAACCAAATATCAAATATCAGCCAGTTTACTGGTTCTTGAAAGGAAAAAATAAAAAGGTCCAGTCAAACCTATGTGTAATTGTGTGTTTTAGTCTTGCTCTTAATACAAAATTTCTCTCTTTCCTAAATAACAAGTTTCAAAGCACAAAAAGGACACCATGCATGATTGCCAGTATGAGTGGGATGCAATAATGGTGGGATGCAGAACATTCAACGAATTATTTTTTGTTTCAGCCATGAACTCAAATTATTAGTTTAAATTATATATATATATATATATATATATATATATATATCAAAATTTAAAAGCAGATTCATATATGAAGACAAAAGTCCCAATAGGACATATTTTTAACTGTAAATGTGTGAGTTGTCTATGCTTCTACTCGAGCATGATCAACTTTTTGTTTGCTCAACTTGCTCTCCATATATTTATTGTTTTGCGTTCATAGGCTCACAATTTTTTTTTTTTTTAATATAAGCTTATTGTTTCTCACGAATTAACAAGTAATAAAAGACAATTTAAAATAATGATTGCATAACCACAAGTTTCCCTATAAACATAGACTTCATCCACAACAAGTTTTCATATCTTTCAACAAACACAGAAGTTAATAACATCACTGCGCTTCTCATCTCTCTCTCTCTCTCTCTCTCTCTCTCTCTCTCTCCCACTCTCTAAATTTGCCTATATCAAGTATCAACCACAAAAAGTTAATATCACCGCTAGAAGCATTTAAAAAAAATATTACCGCTACTCTCTCCCTCTCGCTTGATGTATATATATATATATATATATATACAAGCAAAATGCCCGCGCGTTGCTTGATGTCTTTTAACAGTAAATTATTGAAATAATAAAAAAAAAATTAATGATGAACATGACGTCAAATAACTTACTAATTGTTAAGATTACATCAATAATATTTCATACATATATTTACATATCTTAATTTATAATGACTGAATTGTACAACTCAAATTGTACCAATGTTATATTTTATTTTACTTCAATGAAAAAAATTATATACACATATACAATAATTACCATATTACAAATCCTATTTCTAAAAATCAAATAGAGAATAAATACAAAATTGCAAATATAGATTATATATACATCTAAGTAAGGAAATTTTCTTCATAGTTAATATTTGTATTATTATTGAAAATCACAATTTTTTTTTTTTTTTATAAAATACACATTTCTAATTATAAATAAATATTTAGCTTCTACACCTTTTTCTTTATTGTTTTTTACATGTAATTTGAGATAGTTGATACAAAACATATACGAAATAGATCAATAACATCATTGTAAATATAAGAGAAACTACATCGAAGACAATATGCAAAGTTGCAAATACAGTCTATGATGCTATATTTTTGTGTGTTTTTATTAAAATTGCTCTACAAATGTGTATTATTCTAGTGGGCTTTCTTTTAAAAAAGAATAGTGGGCTTTTATAAAGCCCATCTGAAACCCTACTACCCCATTATCTCCTCTGCATTTCTCTTTTCACAGCCGCTTCCCCCTCTCTCTCTATACCGATCGTCAATGGCGAAACCTCCATTTTTTACTACCACCAAAAATACATATGCACGCCATAGTCTCGGACATAGTAGAAATATGTGGCTGCGGTGAAACGTCTATGGTATCGGTCTCGGTATCAGACAGTTCGTATTCGATTTATTTGAACCGGTAATCGCATCTCAAACGTATTATTTTTCAGTAGTTATACCTCTACTTTTTTATTCTCTGTAGGGTTTTCTTTTTTTGTTTCATTTGCCCAAAATAAGAAAAATAAGTATTTAACTTGTTATAAGAAAAATATTTCTTTCTTTCTGATGCAAAAAACTTTTCCCAAAAAATCCCAGCCTCTCATCAACGAAAAGAATGAGACCACCACTTCTCCATCCACGGGTGAAGGCTACTTCGCCGATCAGGTCTCATTTTGATGATGTTGTGATTTAAGTTCTGCTAACATTTTTTTGGAAATATTATGGAGGGATTTTTTTATTTTATTTTTTCATGGTAAAACACTTATCTGGGTATTAGTATTAAGCAATTTTCTATAGAAAGACTAATAAAAATAAAGCTTATATATTTCCAATTTGTTGACAGATGCTCCATTATTTTTTTAAGGGGAAGATCTTCTGAACTTCATCAAGTAGGATCTTCTGGTAATCCTTTCCCATCAAAACAATTTAATTAATCTATTTTTTTTGTGCGATACTCGATCTCTCATGAGTCCAGCTTTTCTTTCTTTCTCTTATTGTTCTCGATTGTATTTTTTTTGTTCTATTCTGAAATATACACTTTTTCTCCAGACTGTTCTAATTTACTTGATCATTTCCCCATGTTCGTCAAGATTAGTTCTGCGCTGATGTCGAAGTTGAAGGTCTAGATCTTCCGGCTTATTTACTATCTTAGGCTGAGTATTGCGGATCACATACACTCGGCTTCGAGGACTGCCATTGCCGCATCTTCAACTTCAAGTGGTGGTTCGAACTGATCCACGGGTGAACGTTACCTCGCCGATCAGGTCTGATTTTGTTACGTGTGGTGATGGAGGAAAAGTGAGACTGAACAAAGAGAATGAACAAAAAAAAGTAAAAGAATGAACAAAAGTAAAAAAAAAAAAGTAAAAGAATGAACAAAAGATTAAAAAATGAAGTTAAACACAACAAATAGAAATTGATTGTGGTCAGATTGTTACATATTGATGTACAATGGCTGAATTTGTTGTATTGGTCTGATTGTAGTTTTGAAGACGAAAGAGCAGAAGTTGGTGTCGATTTCTTCGGTGAAGGAGCATGGAATATATAGGCCGCTTGGAAAGAAATGAAAAACTTTCCAGAAATTTCATGAAATAGCTGTTGATGATTTTTGCAATGCAAATATCTGGAGAATTCCAGACAATTAATTTACTTCGGGCAGCTCCAACGATTTAAAACTGTCATATGTGGATGTCGGTTTGTATTCCAGAATATTCTAAGTCAGAGTGGCATTTTTGTGATTTTTTTTTCTTTTAGGAGTAGTTGTAATATTTTAATCAGAATGACATTGGCATGCCATGTAATTATGAGACTTTTAAAGGGTATTTTTGTCAAATTTTTTAAGTGTACTGTAGACTTAACAGTAATATGAGTCTGCGTGAATAGTGATTCCGGATTCTCCTTTATATATATATAATAATATATATATACATATTATATTTATGTTTGTGTTAATTAAAGGAGACATTGGGGTGTATGTTTATAGATGCTGACAGAAGATAGAGAGCACAGATGATTTGAAATGCATGGAAGCTATAGCATCTCACTCATTCGTGCTCTCTATCTTTCTGTCGTCGTCACTTTGATATACAACATTATCACCTAAAGTCCCTCTGGTATAACCTGGTGTTTTTTAATCTAAATTTTTTTTATTTTTTTTATTTACTGTGTTATATTGTTCGTGGGGTATTTTTATGATAGTAGAGTTAATCTTTTGCTTTTATTACAGACGCATTGATTTTAAAATTTTGCCGATCTACATACATCTCTAGGGTTTTTTATGTATATGTATATTTCTAGGGCTGACCTCTAATTTCAGCGTGGCATACAATTTACAGATTCTCATTTGATTATGAGTGTATCGATGATCAAGTTCATTTCGTATTTCTGATGCGTGATTTTCCTACCGAAAGCTAGTTTTGAAAATCCACTCTTTCCATTTAATGTTTTGAATACCTTTTTATTTTACTTTATCCTGACAGATTATTGCAATCCGTATATTTATTCCACTGTTAAGATATATCTGAAGAAATAATTCACCCATACAAATAACATATGAGTTCTGTTATGAACTAGTATTTTTTTTTAGCAACTACAAAACAAAAGCTTTGTTTGGCTTAGTTTAAGTGTTGTATATGTAATTTTGAGATGTTCTTTTCAATACCATCTGTATCAGTGTGCATACATTGGAATGTTTCTAAGAGCTGGAATCTATTTAGTGGCAAGTGTTTCGACACGTTTTTATCGTAAAAGGGTGTTTTGATGTCTGATGTCATAATTATTAAAAAGAAGAAGAAGAAATTTGAAGTCTCATTATGTACATTTTTTATTTATTAGAAGCAAAAATAACTTCCCGTTTATTGCAAACCCTAAACCTACATTATTAGCTATATATAACAAAAAACAAAATATAAGCAAAATAACATATATATCTATGTATGGATTATATGTAATTTCTGCAGATTCAAAACCCTAGAATTGGAGGACGGTGGTGACCGAAAAGCCCTTTTGGAATGGTGGTGACCGGAAAAACCCTTTTGTAGGAACGATGTGATGAAATCAAGTGTGTCTTATTTGGTGAAAGCCAATATCATTCTTCAATAATCTTACCAGCTATTGTAACTTTGGACGATTACAGTTAATGTCGCCACAAACACTATACGACTAATTGGAAGAATGTATATGGGACTGAATGCAAATTAAGTTGTTTTTTAAGTCTTTATCTTTCTGGGAGAGTGTTTTTGAGGGATATAACTTTTTATAATGCCTTTTTATCAAGGGGTATACTTGCAAACATGGATTTAAATGTCGCCGAAATTCCCCGATTTTCGCCGGCGGTGTCGTTTTCGCCGGGAAAACGGCCGACGAACTCATGAAAGTCGTTTTTCCATGTTATTTCGTTTGATTTTCTCTGAAAATGACATGCCGTTTGTCCATGTTATGTCGTTTTCGGCTTGAAACTATAAACTCATATTCTGGAAAAATAAAATGGCGGAAGCAAAATGAGGAAGAAGAAGATGAGAGAGGGGAGAGGAGAGAGACGAAGTGAGAAGAGGGAGAGAGAGAGAGAGAGACCTGACCTACAATACACTACGTATATAATATACAATCACTGCATAATAGATAACATATTATATCATGACCTGACCTATATGCACTAAGGCCCATTTTCAACAAAAATGTGTAATAAGTGGGAAAATTACAATACTAACGCTTATACGCTTCTTTCAAAACATTATAATGTTTTTCTTTTTTTTTTGAAATATTTAGGATATTAATACATTCAATATACACTCTTTAGTATATATATTACACAATTATACAATTTCAGTCTACATATTTTAGTATACAATTACATGGTACTGTATAAAAAAAAATTAAAGTGATAACAATGATAAGAGTATACAAAATAATTGAATGAGCGAAAGACACAAATACTACTTCAAAAATGTTAATTTCGATGATAAAATTAATAAGAGCGTTCATTTTGCAGGTGCGTTTGCGCTTGGCCAATTTTGACGCACGTAGGTAAAAACTCAAATTATTATGATGAAATCATGAATTAGGACTACCAACATAATTGCAATCTGTATTGTATAATTTTGTAATAATTTTATTTAGCACTGCAGTTAAATAGCCTTCTTCAATCATTGAAATTTTATTTTAACAGCCAACCTTCGATTGATAATTGAAAATTCGTTACTCAACTTATGAACTAATCGAAAGGGTCAAAAATACCTTTTGACCGGTTTTAAATTAAAAAATAAATAAAATAATAAATTATTTACATGGCAGTTTCTTAACTTAATTAATATTTAATTAATTTTCTTTCTCCATATAATTGTTGATAAGTGTTAATGACAGTTTATCATAGTTTTGTTTTTTGTTTGCTGTTTAAATTGATTAATGGTAGTTTAACAAATGGGTTTTAGAATTACTTGTTTTTTTACGCTATAGTAGTTTATAACACACTTTTTTATTTAAAATATTCAGAAATGAAAGCTTACCCATAAATAATTGAAATCATACATGCATGTATTATACAAAGAATAATCAAACACGTGCAATTTATGATACTACATAACAAAAAATTGAAACGTAAAAGTCCTTGAATGCTCTCTTTCCTGGATTCAGGCTGAAATACAGCTCAATTAAAAAATAAATATTAATTATTAACTATACGAGATTTAGAAAGAAAAAATCAGAAACACATAATTGATAATTGTAGTAACTGTTATTACATATAGTGAACGCCGTTAAATAAAACTTGTTATCGTAGAGGGAGACATCTGGCTGAAAAAGCATAACATGCAATGACTAATGACTAAGTTAAGAATTGGAGAGATCGTGATTGCACCACCTTGCTTGTGTTTAGCAGCTGCTGACAAGTAACAGACATGTAATAACATTTGCCACGTTATAATAAGGAAGAATTTCGCAATAATGCGTTTTTTATGAGCAAAAAACAGCTGTATTTATATATATAGACAAATGTCAAGCGTATAAGAGAGGAAAGAAAATACAGCTGCCCAAAGCGACGTGGCTTGCTCAGGATTCATTAGCTTGTTCTTAATTTTTTTTTAATTAATCTATGTAGATAAATGAAAGTTCAGGAAGTATATAACAACAACTCTTTTAATGAGTTGGTTTTGATTGCGAGATTCTACAAAGAAAACATGTCTGAAAATATTTTTGTATTGTTATGAGAAATATCTGATGTTGGACTTAATGTTATGATAGTACCTATAATAATAGAACCGAGAGAGAGAGTATGTGGATAGTAACAAATCTATTTTGAAAGGCGGTTTGACCCATTCTTGTTTGCTTTCTTCAAGTTTCATTATATCTCTGTAACAGTTTAAGAAGAAAAAAGCTTGCGTTTATGCATTGTTTTGAATAATGAAATGTTAAGCCACTTCTGATTCTAATTTTAAATTTTTTTGTATTATGCATTCATATATGTTAACGTTTGGATGGGAGGTATATCCAGGGTGGGCAAAGAAGGGGTGAGAGAGAGATAGAGAGATTGAATTCATAGAATCATCAATCAATATGAAAAACCATACACAATTCCGAGCCCAATACACCAAAACCTACTAGAAAATAAACTCTGTTCACAATTCAAGAAGTGAACCAATCCCTCCGATTAGACTCCACTATCCAGCTAATAGAAAATTAATAGTCTAAAATAATAGATTAAACAACTCTTTTCATAAGCCTACCCACTCCGAACACTTATTTATACTAAAACATAATTAAATAAATAAATAGCATGTAACTCAATAACTAATGTACTAATTTACCAAACCTAAGAGCAACCAATGCATATGTCACGACCCGCGAGCTCTAGCTCGCACGCGAGCCGCGACGTACTTACATCTCTTTCCTCCAGAATATTTAAATAAACATAGCATTTGTATATAGTAAGCGGAAATAAATTAAATAGCTATAAGACATATATCATAAGTAATAGAATTTTCGGGGAAATTTTTCGCTTTTATTTCACATACAAGTCTTATAGCGACTATATACATAACAAAACACACTCGTTTGTTTTGGACATATCTTACATATAACTTATATACAAACATGGACGCAAAACAAGTAACTAGAATACAAGTTTACTAGTTACATAATAAAACACCATTTTTCCCCGTTTAAAACAAAAACTCTCATTGCCACAGGTCGAGCGACGCAAGCCTGGACTAGATCTCCTCCTTCTACCCGAGTAAAGCCTTTCCTTTGCCTACATTACCAAGGGTCATAAACTATGAGTCGAAAGACTCAGCAAGTGGGAGTCTATCTAGTAATAAAAGCGACTAGATGACATGTGACGTGCACATAACACATAAATTATGCATGAAAGACATATGATTCCTATCATATGATATGCAAGCACGTGCATACTTACTACATGTGAACTTGTCATCCTGATCTTCAGGTCATCCAACCACCCACTGCAACAACCCTCAGAATGACAAGTAGCCAACCCTCAGACCCGAGCAATTTAATCATGAGGGTGACTCCAAGTTTTAAACTTCGTCTAGGATCCTCTAATGGTACCATCTCCAATCATAGGGGCGCTCAGGAGCTCCCTGAAAGCTCAGACGTGCCCGGCACGCCGGCAGTTACCAATTACAACACTGCGCCCGTCAGGTATCCCTGACAAAAACACAAGTCTTCAGACTTGCTGGTACCACCGACATCTGTTCTTTTTAAATGTTTGGTACCCGATGGAATCAGAGTACAGCCCTAAACTACAACGGGAAGAGCATCGTTTCGAGTAAAACTCGATTAAATATTGTTTAATATGCTCGTCATAGTATTTTGAAAGAGAAATCAAGGTGTGACCCTTGTAGTCCCTAGAACAGATATCTCAGCTGGAATCTGAGAAACGTCTGTCCCTGCTTTTCCCGTAAACCCGTCTATCGGGTGAATCTAAAATTAGTAAGTCAAAGGAAGATTAACTAATCAAATAAGAAACGGCTTGGGTTGTTAGCGGGTTACGCTTGAACTTAACGGGACAAACCCGAAGCTACATTTTCAATAATAGTAGCCGAAGCCTTAATCTTGATTAGTTTGTCAAATTCATGGGCTTTCAACTACTCTTGTTTACTAACACAGTAAAATGCACATAAACATGTGATTCCCTTGGTAAGTAGTTGACTTAATTCCCACTTACATGGACTCCTGATTCGCTAGCTCCTTCCCCCTCTAACGCCTAATCGTTACGGCGATAGCTGAAAATATCTGAGGAATAAAATGGAGCGTTGAACACCATTAGTTCTGCACTAGCAGAAATACTAGTCTACAAATTCTCATCCCAGAGAAACTGAACAAGGCGCACGGAACTCATATCCGTCACACGCAAAACATACGTTCTTACTTAAGAGAATCAGAGAAAACAAGAACACGATTCCCACATGAAACAGTGATCAAGAGAGAGAACAAGTCCTACAAGTAGCGACTAAACATGAAACTCGAGATTAGCTATGCTAAGGAAGCATTTAATAACCCAAATCCCTTGGGCCGAGCCCAAAACTAGAACCGAAACTCAACGTTAAGAACCCAAGAGGGAGAAAAACTTGTTCCTTTCCACAACGATCCACAAGAACCAAAATCACTACTCTTAGACTTGTAAAGAAAGTCTTACCTCTAAGATCATAGAAATTAGAATAACCCGTTGGTTAGACTATAAGCGTAGTTAATAAAACAACCCGTTTAAAAACTATAGATATAGGTTTTGAAAATAATACTAATCTTAATTATGGAAATATGTTATAATAAGTAAAATAATTAATTAAAAATAATTAGAATACTTAGCTTAAATAATAATCAAGAAAGAATAATAATAAGTAAGGTTGTACAAACCTTTATTTTCAAAACCACTTAATTATTTTTTTTCAAAACTTAATACTTGTAATAAGAAACATAAAATATGGTTTAGCTTAATTATGAGCTGTAACAAAAATACTTTAAGCTTAATCATAAGCTTATAGGTTATAAAATTATTTTTGAAAAACATTACAATACGGGAATGTTTCGGATTCAATCACACACGTTCGGTACTCGTAACTCACGGAAACCGACACTCACGGAAACCGACACTCTCGGTTTATCTCGAACCCACGAACCATAGCACACCTGAAGCACCCGATTTGAATCCGAAACAACTCACTAACTCACGTGATTAGTATCATAAACGTACATAACTATTTTACGAATAATATTACATATTATAGTTAAAAGACTTTTAGTAGAAACGACTCGGTTAACAATTAGAGTCGGGAGCCGGTACATTCACGACTCGTCGTCGCCGCCGTCGCTGTTCAAACGCATCGTCGCCGACGCGGAAACGAAAGGATGCCGAGTCGCTGTCGTCGCTGCGTAACTCACTCTGCCTCGACACGCTGAGGTTTCGCAGCCCGTGTCTGCACCGTCGCTGCGCGCTGTCACAGCCTCAAGACATCTCACCGAGCCGTTGACGTATCGCTCGAACTGAACAGCCCCTCTTTGCCTTGTCGCTGAACCCGAACAGCCCTCGCTGCTCGCCCGCGACTCGCCGGAACCATCCTTGCTGCATCCTCGTACCTGCGGTACGAGCTCGGAGAGACACGCAGCACCAACAAGAGAGCATGGTTAGATTAAAAATTGAACCGAGGATACCCAAGTTTCTCGATTCGAAATCAATTCCCGAACAAGGCATTCGGAAATCGAACACTCACCCGATCCTAACCCGTCCCACGCTCAGCAACAACAACAACAAAAACCAAAGACGAGCAACACTTTCAACCAAGTAAATTTTCTAAAAAGAACCTATGTTATTCACATCCTAGCGAGTCTCCGACTCGTCTAAAAACACCACAAATTCAGATCCGATCCTACGCATATCAGTACCACACCACAGACAAAACAAAAATCCACTCAACATACTTCAAAGCCAAGCACATACTCTGAAATCCGAAACCTCCAAAAATCAGCCCAAAAGTGAACCAAAACACAACTTACGTGAAAACTGAAATTGAACAAGTAAAACTCCAATTTTCAACACTTAAAATCAGAGTCCTAATCAACAATTAACTGATTCAAGCATCACACATGAAAACCCCCAATTTTCCCTTCCAAATTTTCGGCCAAAATATCCATAAAAATCTGAAAATCCTAACTCAAATAATTTCAGCTCACTACAAGCACAAACCGAGCCCAAACACAAGCAACCCACGAAATCAACCAAATGAACTCAAAAACCCCTAATAGGAAAACATAGGAATCGGACTAGAAACAAAGAAAACGAGTTGGATTTCCTACCTTGATGTAGAAAACGAACCCACAACTCTCGGCTTCTCCTACTCCACGAAATCCCGCTCAACCTTGTGGAGAGAACAAAATCGGAGCCAATGATTCTCAGCGTGATTGAAGAAGATGAACGAAGGAAAAGAAAAAGAAATGGAGATGAAGAAGATGAATAACGGGAAGGAGAAGAAGAGGACGAACTCACCTAAACCACTCCGGCGTCTCTCGGTCGTTGTTCTCTCTTTTTTTTTTCTTCCGTGCGTTTTTTTTTTTCCCCTTCTTGCTTTGGTTTGTTCCAACGTGAAAGTGAAAAGATAAGGGTAATAGAAGAGTCTAGAATACTATATGTGTGGCTGAGAAATTAATGGGATAAGGACCAAAAATAATCCTACTAACTTCCTCATTCTCAAATTTCCTTTCAAATAAACCACCTTTTGTTTGCAAATCGATCCTTTTACTCTCAAAATAAACATCTCGTCCATAATTAAATGGAAACGATTTAGAAAATAAACCGAGATAATTTCTCGTTGATTCTAATTTATTTTGAATATATTTAAGGTGTTTCGGAAATTATTTTCACTCCCGAGACTCTTCTTAGTACTCGAGGACTCACCGAAAATATTATTCGGGAAATTAAAATCATTCGAGTCCAACTCGAAATTCTCAACTCATTCCGAAATCTTTAATTGACCTTAAATATTTATTTTCTAAATCTAGGACCATTTCACGCTCTAGTGAAATTATAATTTGCAACAATACTCGATTCAAGGAAAAAACTCGTTCATTGATTCCAACGTTCACAAGACGAGTTACACAAAAAGCCTTACTTTACAGCATACCTCCGATGAGTCTACGGAACTGATGCTTCTGAGGAAG
Organism: Urtica dioica subsp. dioica; assembly: GCF_054948205.1. Lineage (NCBI taxonomy): Eukaryota > Viridiplantae > Streptophyta > Magnoliopsida > Rosales > Urticaceae > Urtica > Urtica dioica. Next base: position 9,306,723 of record NC_142763.1, read on the forward strand.
GGTGACAGATAGGCTAAAGGGTGGGCTTTCAGCTTTTCTATGAGGGGGTTTTTAATATTATTTTATTATTATAATGCTTTAGCTAGCTATAATGCTTTAACCCTATAGGCTACGTAAGCTAGCTAGGGTTTGTGAAAGCTCACACGTCCATTCACCTCTGCTCTCCTCAAAACCTGGTGGTACATTAATCTCTCTCTTCTCTGACACTCCCTTCCTCTGCCTCGTCACCTTGATACGTAATAACGTGTGATATATTAAAGCGGATTTATATATGTATGGTTCATTGATTTCAACTATCGCAATTATTGATTTTTGCATAAATGAGATTGTCGTTCGTCATATATAAATTGGGTTCACCGGCTTATCTGCTGTTTTTTAAGACCACAAGCAAAAAGTCACGCGCATGAGAATAGTTTGCGATGAAAAAGAAGAAGAAGAGAGCACAGTGGTTCCCAAAAAGTTCAACAAAGCTCTTCTTACTCTATCTATCTACTTCTTCTCACTTAATTCCTCGTCACGTGACTTCTATTATTATGGCTGTGTATTGCGATGACGATGTGATATGCCCTTGAAAAAGACGTAAATCATAAATAAACAACTAATTAACATATATATGGTTGTGCGTTGAATATAGGAATCTAACCACACTATGTGTATATATAAAAGTCGGAGGAAAATGTTTTTCTTTTAATCTTAATACTACCTTAATTTAACTGTTAACTATTTTCTTTCTCTCTCTCTTTTTTTTTTTTGCTAGCAAACTGTTAACTATTTTCAGGAATCCCCGGTGGGCGATGACGAACAATTTTCATAGCAAGTTAGCAACTTCTTCAACTATAAAAAGTTTTGCCTAAAAATTAAAACCCGTCACAAAAGTATTAACAAAGAGAGTGAGAATAAAGAAACCCACATCCTCATTTTAAAGGAATAATACTAGAATTATGATCACTTTAATAATTTTGTACCAAAATTCATTAATTACATTTTAATAAAAAAAATTATTACTTATCTATAGGAGAGAGAAATGTTTGGTATCAAAATATTTCTAAATGACTAGTCATTTAATTTTTTTTTGTATTTATTTCTTAATCATTTAATTTAATTACATTTAATATTTTAACAAACACATTATGTTTAAAAAATAAATAAACTAACACATTTAACTCTCTCTCTCTCTCTCTCTCTCTCTCTCTCTCTCTCTCTCTCTCTTGCGTGGCTGATTATATGGGTTGTTAAATGCTAACGGCGTCGGACTGCATAAAAGCGACGTATGGTTCATTTTCGTTCTTGATATTTATTTTGTTCTTCGTGTTAGATTTTGTTCTTCCTTTACATTTTTTTCCTAGTTTAGAGTTTAGATCTTTTCATTAATATATAATGTATGCGAAATGGAGTGATATGTGAAGTAAATTAATATAATTTTTTAAAAGTTTTTTGGAATCTGGAAAAAAAAATTATTTCTTTGAAGATCTATTGATATCTTTGTCAATAAATTTTTGTACGTCAATAAATCTTCAAAGAATATGAAAGTGAAGTATTAAAAGAGATGTAATTTATAAGAGAAATGAAAAAGGAAATTAATAAAGTTAAAAATGTGAATGTACAAAAGGCAGTAATAGTTCCAAATTAAAACACAAGTAATGGGTTTTGATACTATCAAAATGATCATAATTTCGATATTATCTCAATTTTAAATATATGTTTCTCTTTACTCTGGTTTCCATCGAATCTTCTCGAATCTAAATAATTCAATAAAAATTAAATTGGTTGTCGTTTTTTCTTAATTAGATTTTTCATGTTTTACGCATACCCAATTTTTCTTGTGTTGTTTAAATGGAGAGAATATATAAAAGAAAGGAAATTATGATGGAAAATGTTTAACTAACATTGGGATTTCATTGGAAAAATTACATGGATGGTATTTTAAAAGTGCAACGTTCCAAATATAGTTGGTGTTTTGAATCCTTTCAAAGTTTAGAGGTTTTCAAACTGTAAATGTCATCTTTCTTTTAAATAAAATAGTAAACAGTAAATTAAATTAAATATAACCCAAAACAGTAACAATTTTTGGATTAAAAAAAAATCTATAAACATAAAAAAAATGACAATTAAAAACTTGAAAAAGATTATTTTTGTGATAAATATTTGGACCATATTAGTTTTAAAAAAAAACACTATCACAAACAATTTTCACAAATATATTCTATTTTTCATGAAAAATAGGGTGGAAAATAAAGCGTCTAAATTTTAAATGCGGGCCGTATAAATTTCTATTTTCTCACTTTATTCTCATATTTACCCTTTATTTTCCATAACATCAAAAACAAGATATAATTTTTATTTTTCCTCTTAATTTCACTTCCATTTATATGATCACTCGTGTTTTCTCATTCTCTCATATATTGAATTCCAAACGGGTAACAGAGGATAGTCTATGAGGTGTCAGTTTCCTTCTAATACAATTCTTGCGTATGCGGTCAATCGTGGTATCCTTTTTTTTTTTTTATATACAATTAAGAAGTAAAAAGTTATTCAACTTTTCGTTTTGTTGCAACTATTTACGATTTTGTATCTTAAGAAGCATAATAGAATTTCAAGGAATATGCAAATAAAAAAATAAAAATAAAAACTTGTAAATTTCGGATTCACACATCTTATAATACAATGAACTTGATAAGATTATAGCTAGTTTCTAGTAATGGTATCCGATTCTCTACCAAAGTTCATTGAAAAGACCAAGCATTTTGTGCCTTTCTTTTTCTTCTAGCACAAAACATAGCTCACAAAGTTCACAACATCATAGCAAAAAAATAAGAATTTTTTTTTTCCTTTGACATAAATTTTGTTGTTCAGTCACCATATCTTATCCAATGGTGAAAATAATAATAATAAATATTATTTTGCTAATTAATATTCAGAAATGAAAGCTTACCCATAAATAATTGAAATCATACATGCATGTATTATACAAAGAATAATCAAACACGTGCAATTTATGATACTACATAACAAAAAATTGAAACGTAAAAGTCCTTGAATGCTCTCTTTCCTGGATTCAGGCTGAAATACAGCTCAATTAAAAAATAAATATTAATTATTAACTATACGAGATTTAGAAAGAAAAAATCAGAAACCCATAATTGATAATTGTAGTAACTGTTATTACCAATTATTAATCATACGTGATAAAAAAAATAATAAAAAAAAACCCAAAACTCAAGAATGAATTCATAGAATCATCAATCAATATGAAAAACCACACACAATTCCGAGACCAATACACCAAAACCTACTAGAAAATAAACTCTGTTCACAATTCAAGAAGTGAACCAATCCCTCCGATTAGACTCCACTATCCAGCTAATAGAAAATTAATAGTCTAAAATAATAGATTAAACAACTCTTTTCATAAGCCTACCCAGTACTCCGAACACTTATTTATACTAAAACATAATTAAAATAGCATAGACTCAATAACTAATGTACTAATTTACCAAACGAGTGTACCATGCTAAGTAGAACTAAAAAAGTCAGGATGAGTCTACGGAAGTGATGCTTCTGAGGAGGGGCTCTTAAGAACGGAGCGAAAGCGTGAGGCACAAAGAGACCTTTGACTCGCCTGACGTGAAGCGCTTCGTTTGTGGGAGCTCGAGCTTGGTGAATATGGTCAAGTTTGCAGCTGGAAAGCAGGATTTCTTCCTCGGTTTCTCCTATTTCGTTTGTGTTCGGTTCGTCCTCGGAATCCCGTGGATTTTCTCCCACGGGCTTGAGTTCGACGTCTTTCAACTCTACTGTCGGTATCTTTTGAATATAGTATACCAACAAAAAAAAATTATGATCAAGTCAGCGAAACATTCTTCTTCTGATTCACTTTAATTATTGTTGAACACTGAAATCACATTGTGAACGATAAATTAACTTTTAATATTTTGTCCCTTCTTTTGGATTTAGGCTTATAGTTTAGTGGCACGAGAATGGAGATCATCTTCGATCAACATGAATACCATCATTTAGACAAAATTCTGTAAGTGCTCTAAATAGTGGATCATTTTATATGTGTTTTTCGATTTCACAAGAAGAAAGAAAGCTGATATGAACCTTGAAGATTTCAATAGAATGGTACTGAATACAAGATAATCAAGGAATTCGAGAGACCCCAAACTCTCTCAGAAGGCTAGCCTTGCACAAAGGTAAATGATTATTTCTAACCTCTATTTATAGACTAAGTGACAGTCAACATATAAATTATATTTCCAGTCCTAACAAAAACATCTATAGTTCTGGACTATCCCACGAACCACGTATTAAATGAACATTTTGGAGCCAAAATTACCAAGACATGAGAAAAGGAAAGCAATTTTCTTTTGTGTTGTCATACATCTTTTGTGTTGTCATACATCTCTTGGCAACGTGAGTGTTGTCGTAACATAACCTTATCACATAATTATTAACCTTATCTCTTTCTGAAAAAAATAAACTTATCTTTTGCAGCCTTTTTTTTTTTGCTTACCCCAATGCTTTTATCTTCTGCCAACTGAAATTTTTTACATTTCATTCATGTCCCACCTCGTTTAATTAAAGTCCCACCTCGTTTTATTAGTTATTTTGTTGGACATAACGTTAAATGACATTTCATTCAAACAACTAATGGTTCGAATAGAATTAACCATGCAAGTGCCACTGTGAAGTTTCAAGACACATGAATGTGAACTAAAATAAATATCCACTTTCTATTCAAAAAGCCATGTTTACGCATGAAACATTATATATAATACGACAACAATATATATACTCTCTTTTTTTTTCAACCCCTATGTGTGTGAATCAATGAGACAAGCTAGAGATATGACATGTGTGACGAGGGATTCTCTTTTGTGTTGTCATACATCTCTTGGCAACGTGAGTGTTGTCATTGTAACATTAATTATTAACCTTATCTCTTTCTGAAAAAAAAAAAAAAAAAAAAAACTTATCTCTTGCAGCTTTTTTTTTTTTTTTTTTTTTTTTTTGCTTACCCTAATGCTTTTATCTTCTGCCAACCGAAATTTTTTACATTTCATTCATGTCCCACCTCGTTTTATTAGTTATTTTGTTGGACATAACATTAAATGACATTTCTCTCTAACCAAACAAATAATGGTTCGAATAGAATTAACCATGCAAGTGCCACTGTGAAGTTTCAAGACACATGAATGTGAACTAAAATAAATATCCACTTTCTATTCAAAAAGCCATGTTTACGCATGAAACATTATATATAATACGACAACAATATATATATATATATATATATATATATATATATGTGTGTGTGTGTGTGTGTGTGTGTGTATTGAGCAGGAAATAAAATTTCAGGAAAGGCAGATGTGTCTAAATTTATTTCATAAGGGTAAATTAAAATAATTATTTTATCATATGCTTAATTATTTCAACTCATTTAATTGTTCACTTGATTAAAAAATATGGTTATAAGTATATACTTGTCATGTGTAAACATATAAGATATATGTATGTCTATGGAATTTATGTATGGTATTATATATGTATTTGTGTTATTATAAACCAAACCAAATATCAAATATCAGCCAGTTTACTGGTTCTTGAAAGGAAAAAATAAAAAGGTCCAGTCAAACCTATGTGTAATTGTGTGTTTTAGTCTTGCTCTTAATACAAAATTTCTCTCTTTCCTAAATAACAAGTTTCAAAGCACAAAAAGGACACCATGCATGATTGCCAGTATGAGTGGGATGCAATAATGGTGGGATGCAGAACATTCAACGAATTATTTTTTGTTTCAGCCATGAACTCAAATTATTAGTTTAAATTTTATATATATATATATATATCAAAATTTAAAAGCAGATTCATATATGAAGACAAAAGTCCTAATAGGACATATTTTTAACTGTAAATGTGTGAGTTGTCTATGCTTCTACTCGAGCATGATCAACTTTTTGTTTGCTCAACTTGCTCTCCATATATTTATTGTTTTGCGTTCATAGGCTCACAATTTTTTTTTTTTTTTTAATATAAGCTTATTGTTTCTCACGAATTAACAAGTAATAAAAGACAATTTAAAATAATGATTGCATAACCACAAGTTTCCCTATAAATATAGACTTCATCCACAACAAGTTTTCATATCTTTCAACAAACACAGAAGTTAATAACATCACTGCGCTTCTCATCTCTCTCTCTCTCTCTCTCTCTCTCTCTCTCTCCCACTCTCTAAATTTGCCTATATCAAGTATCAACCACAAAAAGTTAATATCACCGCTAGAAGCATTTAAAAAAAATATTACCGCTACTCTCTCCCTCTCGCTTGATGTATATATATATATATATATACAAGCAAAATGCCCGCGCGTTGCTTGATGTCTTTTAACAGTAAATTATTGAAATAATAAAAAAAAAAATTAATGATGAACATGACGTCAAATAACTTACTAATTGTTAAGATTACATCAATAATATTTCATACATATATTTACATATCTTAATTTATAATGACTGAATTGTACAACTCAAATTGTACCAATGTTATATTTTATTTTACTTCAATGAAAAAAATTATATACACATATACAATAATTACCATATTACAAATCCTATTTCTAAAATTCAAATAGAGAATAAATACAAAATTGCAAATATAGATTATATATACATCTAAGTAAGGAAATTTTCTTCATAGTTAATATTTGTATTATTATTGAAAATCACAATTTTTTTTTTTTTTATAAAATACACATTTCTAATTATAAATAAATATTTAGCTTCTACACCTTTTTCTTTATTGTTTTTTACATGTAATTTGAGATAGTTGATACAAAACATATACGAAATAGATCAATAACATCATTGTAAATATAAGAGAAACTACATCGAAGACAATATGCAAAGTTGCAAATACAGTCTATGATGCTATATTTTTGTGTGTTTTTATTAAAATTGCTCTACAAATGTGTATTATTCTAGTGGGCTTTCTTTTAAAAAAGAATAGTGGGCTTTTATAAAGCCCATCTGAAACCCTACTACCCCATTATCTCCTCTGCATTTCTCTTTTCACAGCCGCTTCCCCCTCTCTCTCTATACCGATCGTCAATGGCGAAACCTCCATTTTTTACTACCACCAAAAATACATATGCACGCCATAGTCTCGGACATAGTAGAAATATGTGGCTGCGGTGAAACGTCCATGGTATCGGTCTCGGTATCAGACAGTTCGTATTCGATTTATTTGAACCGGTAATCGCATCTCAAACGTATTATTTTTCAGTAGTTATACCTCTACTTTTTTATTCTCTGTAGGGTTTTCTTTTTTTGTTTCATTTGCCCAAAATAAGAAAAATAAGTATTTAACTTGTTATAAGAAAAATATTTCTTTCTTTCTGATGCAAAAAACTTTTCCCAAAAAATCCCAGCCTCTCATCAACGAAAAGAATGAGACCACCACTTCTCCATCCACGGGTGAAGGCTACTTCGCCGATCAGGTCTCATTTTGATGATGTTGTGATTTAAGTTCTGCTAACATTTTTTTGGAAATATTATGGAGGGATTTTTTTATTTTATTTTTTCATGGTAAAACACTTATCTGGGTATTAGTATTAAGCAATTTTCTATAGAAAGACTAATAAAAATAAAGCTTATATATTTCCAATTTGTTGACAGATGCTCCATTATTTTTTTAAGGGGAAGATCTTCTGAACTTCATCAAGTAGGATCTTCTGGTAATCCTTTCCTATCAAAACAATTTAATTAATCTATTTTTTTTGTGCGATACTCGATCTCTCATGAGTCCAGCTTTTCTTTCTTTCTCTTATTGTTCTCGATTGTATTTTTTTTGTTCTATTCTGAAATATACACTTTTTCTCCAGACTGTTCTAATTTACTTGATCATTTCCCCATGTTCGTCAAGATTAGTTCTGCGCTGATGTCGAAGTTGAAGGTCTAGATCTTCCGGCTTATTTACTATCTTAGGCTGAGTATTGCGGATCACATACACTCGGCTTCGAGGACTGCCATTGCCGCATCTTCAACTTCAAGTGGTGGTTCGAACTGATCCACGGGTGAACGTTACCTCGCCGATCAGGTCTGATTTTGTTACGTGTGGTGATGGAGGAAAAGTGAGACTGAACAAAGAGAATGAACAAAAAAAAGTAAAAGAATGAACAAAAGTAAAAAAAAAAAAAGTAAAAGAATGAACAAAAGATTAAAAAATGAAGTTAAACACAACAAATAGAAATTGATTGTGGTCAGATTGTTACATATTGATGTACAATGGCTGAATTTGTTGTATTGGTCTGATTGTAGTTTTGAAGACGAAAGAGCAGAAGTTGGTGTCGATTTCTTCGGTGAAGGAGCATGGAATATATAGGCCGCTTGGAAAGAAATGAAAAACTTTCCAGAAATTTCATGAAATAGCTGTTGATGATTTTTGCAATGCAAATATCTGGAGAATTCCAGACAATTAATTTACTTCGGGCAGCTCCAACGATTTAAAACTGTCATATGTGGATGTCGGTTTGTATTCCAGAATATTCTAAGTCAGAGTGGCATTTTTGTGATTTTTTTTTCTTTTAGGAGTAGTTGTAATATTTTAATCAGAATGACATTGGCATGCCATGTAATTATGAGACTTTTAAAGGGTATTTTTGTCAAATTTTTTAAGTGTACTGTAGACTTAACAGTAATATGAGTCTGCGTGAATAGTGATTCCGGATTCTCCTTTATATATATATAATAATATATATATACATATTATATTTATGTTTGTGTTAATTAAAGGAGACATTGGGGTGTATGTTTATAGATGCTGACAGAAGATAGAGAGCACAGATGATTTGAAATGCATGGAAGCTATAGCATCTCACTCATTCGTGCTCTCTATCTTTCTGTCGTCGTCACTTTGATATACAACATTATCACCTAAAGTCCCTCTGGTATAACCTGGTGTTTTTTAATCTAAATTTTTTTTATTTTTTTTATTTACTGTGTTATATTGTTCGTGGGGTATTTTTATGATAGTAGAGTTAATCTTTTGCTTTTATTACAGACGCATTGATTTTAAAATTTTGCCGATCTACATACATCTCTAGGGTTTTTTATGTATATGTATATTTCTAGGGCTGACCTCTAATTTCAGCGTGGCATACAATTTACAGATTCTCATTTGATTATGAGTGTATCGATGATCAAGTTCATTTCGTATTTCTGATGCGTGATTTTCCTACCGAAAGCTAGTTTTGAAAATCCACTCTTTCCATTTAATGTTTTGAATACCTTTTTATTTTACTTTATCCTGACAGATTATTGCAATCCGTATATTTATTCCACTGTTAAGATATATCTGAAGAAATAATTCACCCATACAAATAACATATGAGTTCTGTTATGAACTAGTATTTTTTTTTAGCAACTACAAAACAAAAGCTTTGTTTGGCTTAGTTTAAGTGTTGTATATGTAATTTTGAGATGTTCTTTTCAATACCATCTGTATCAGTGTGCATACATTGGAATGTTTCTAAGAGCTGGAATCTATTTAGTGGCAAGTGTTTCGACACGTTTTTATCGTAAAAGGGTGTTTTGATGTCTGATGTCATAATTATTAAAAAGAAGAAGAAGAAATTTGAAGTCTCATTATGTACATTTTTTATTTATTAGAAGCAAAAATAACTTCCCGTTTATTGCAAACCCTAAACCTACATTATTAGCTATATATAACAAAAAACAAAATATAAGCAAAATAACATATATATCTATGTATGGATTATATGTAATTTCTGCAGATTCAAAACCCTAGAATTGGAGGACGGTGGTGACCGAAAAGCCCTTTTGGAATGGTGGTGACCGGAAAAACCCTTTTGTAGGAACGATGTGATGAAATCAAGTGTGTCTTATTTGGTGAAAGCCAATATCATTCTTCAATAATCTTACCAGCTATTGTAACTTTGGACGATTACAGTTAATGTCGCCACAAACATTATACGACTAATTGGAAGAATGTATATGGGACTGAATGCAAATTAAGTTGTTTTTTAAGTCTTTATCTTTCTGGGAGAGTGTTTTTGAGGGATATAACTTTTTATAATGCCTTTTTATCAAGGGGTATACTTGCAAACATGGATTTAAATGTCACCGAAATTCCCCGATTTTCGCCGGCGGTGTCGTTTTCGCCGGGAAAACGGCCGACGAACTCATGAAAGTCGTTTTTCCATGTTATTTCGTTTGATTTTCTCTGAAAATGACATGCCGTTTGTCCATGTTATGTCGTTTTCGGCTTGAAACTATAAACTCATATTCTGGAAAAATAAAATGGCGGAAGCAAAATGAGGAAGAAGAAGATGAGAGAGGGGAGAGGAGAGAGACGAAGTGAGAAGAGGGAGAGAGAGAGAGAGAGACCTGACCTACAATACACTACGTATATAATATACAATCACTGCATAATAGATAACATATTATATCATGACCTGACCTATATGCACTAAGGCCCATTTTCAACAAAAATGTGTAATAAGTGGGAAAATTACAATACTAACGCTTATACGCTTCTTTCAAAACATTATAATGTTTTTCTTTTTTTTTTTGAAATATTTAGGATATTAATACATTCAATATACACTCTTTAGTATATATATTACACAATTATACAATTTCAGTCTACATATTTTAGTATACAATTACATGGTACTGTATAAAAAAAAAATTAAAGTGATAACAATGATAAGAGTATACAAAATAATTGAATGAGCGAAAGACACAAATACTACTTCAAAAATGTTAATTTCGATGATAAAATTAATAAGAGCGTTCATTTTGCAGGTGCGTTTGCGCTTGGCCAATTTTGACGCACGTAGGTAAAAACTCAAATTATTATGATGAAATCATGAATTAGGACTACCAACATAATTGCAATCTGTATTGTATAATTTTGTAATAATTTTATTTAGCACTGCAGTTAAATAGCCTTCTTCAATCATTGAAATTTTATTTTAACAGCCAACCTTCGATTGATAATTGAAAATTCGTTACTCAACTTATGAACTAATCGAAAGGGTCAAAAATACCTTTTGACCGGTTTTAAATTAAAAAATAAATAAAATAATAAATTATTTACATGGCAGTTTCTTAACTTAATTAATATTTAATTAATTTTCTTTCTCCATATAATTGTTGATAAGTGTTAATGACAGTTTATCATAGTTTTGTTTTTTGTTTGCTGTTTAAATTGATTAATGGTAGTTTAACAAATGGGTTTTAGAATTACTTGTTTTTTTACGCTATAGTAGTTTATAACACACTTTTTTATTTAAAATATTCAGAAATGAAAGCTTACCCATAAATAATTGAAATCATACATGCATGTATTATACAAAGAATAATCAAACACGTGCAATTTATGATACTACATAACAAAAAATTGAAACGTAAAAGTCCTTGAATGCTCTCTTTCCTGGATTCAGGCTGAAATACAGCTCAATTAAAAAATAAATATTAATTATTAACTATACGAGATTTAGAAAGAAAAAATCAGAAACACATAATTGATAATTGTAGTAACTGTTATTACATATAGTGAACGCCGTTAAATAAAACTTGTTATCGTAGAGGGAGACATCTGGCTGAAAAAGCATAACATGCAATGACTAATGACTAAGTTAAGAATTGGAGAGATCGTGATTGTACCACCTTGCTTGTGTTTAGCAGCTGCTGACAAGTAACAGACATGTAATAACATTTGCCACGTTATAATAAGGAAGAATTTCGCAATAATGCGTTTTACATGAGCAAAAAACAGCTGTATTTATATATATAGACAAATGTCAAGCGTATAAGAGAGGAAAGAAAATACAGCTGCCCAAAGCGACGTGGCTTGCTCAGGATTCATTAGCTTGTTCTTAATTTTTTTTTTAAATTAATCTATGTAGATAAATGAAAGTTCAGGAAGTATATAACAACAACTCTTTTAATGAGTTGGTTTTGATTGCGAGATTCTACAAAGAAAACATGTCTGAAAATATTTTTGTATTGTTATGAGAAATATCTGATGTTGGACTTAATGTTATGATAGTACCTATAATAATAGAACCGAGAGAGAGAGTATGTGGATAGTAACAAATCTATTTTGAAAGGCGGTTTGACCCATTCTTGTTTGCTTTCTTCAAGTTTCATTATATCTCTGTAACAGTTTAAGAAGAAAAAAGCTTGCGTTTATGCATTGTTTTGAATAATGAAATGTTAAGCCACTTCTGATTCTAATTTTAAATTTTTTTGTATTATGCATTCATATATGTTAACGTTTGGATGGGAGGTATATCCAGGGTGGGCAAAGAAGGGGTGAGAGAGAGATAGAGAGATTGAATTCATAGAATCATCAATCAATATGAAAAACCATACACAATTCCGAGCCCAATACACCAAAACCTACTAGAAAATAAACTCTGTTCACAATTCAAGAAGTGAACCAATCCCTCCGATTAGACTCCACTATCCAGCTAATAGAAAATTAATAGTCTAAAATAATAGATTAAACAACTCTTTTCATAAGCCTACCCACTCCGAACACTTATTTATACTAAAACATAATTAAATAAATAAATAGCATGTAACTCAATAACTAATGTACTAATTTACCAAACCTAAGAGCAGCCAATGCATATGTCACGACCCACGAGCTCTAGCTCGCACGCGAGCCGCGAAGTACTTACATCTCTTTCCTCCAGAATATTTAAATAAACATAGCATTTGTATATAGTAAGCGGAAATAAATTAAATAGCTATAAGACATATATCATAAGTAATAGAATTTTCGGGGAAATTTTTCGCTTTTATTTCACATACAAGTCTTATAGCGACTATATACATAACAAAACACACTCGTTTGTTTTGGACATATCTTACATATAACTTATATACAAACATGGACGCAAAACAAGTAACTAGAATACAAGTTTACTAGTTACATAATAAAACACCATTTTTCCCCGTTTAAAACAAAAACTCTCATTGCCACAGGTCGAGCGACGCAAGCCTGGACTAGATCTCCTCCTTCTACCCGAGTAAAGCCTTTCCTTTGCCTACATTACCAAGGGTCATAAACTATGAGTCGAAAGACTCAGCAAGTGAGAGTCTATCTAGTAATAAAAGCGACTAGATGACATGTGACGTGCACATAACACATAATTATGCATGAAAGACATATGATTCCTATCATATGATATGCAAGCACGTGCATACTTACTACATGTGAACTTGTCATCCTGATCTTCAGGTCATCCAACCACCCACTGCAACAACCCTCAGAATGACAAGTAGCCAACCCTCAGACCCGAGCAATTTAATCATGAGGGTGACTCCAAGTTTTAAACTTCGTCTAGGATCCTCTAATGGTACCATCTCCAATCATAGGGGCGCTCAGGAGCTCCCTGAAAGCTCAAACGTGCCCGGCACGCCGGCAGTTACCAATTACAACACTGCGCCCGTCAGGTATCCCTGACAAAAACACAAGTCTTCAGACTTGCTGGTACCACCGACATCTGTTCTTTTTAAATGTTTGGTACCCGATGGAATCAGAGTACAGCCCTAAACTACAACGGGAAGAGCATCGTTTCGAGTAAAACTCGATTAAATATTGTTTAATATGCTCGTCATAGTATTTTGAAAGAGAAATCAAGGTGTGACCCTTGTAGTCCCTAGAACAGATATCTCAGCTGGAATCTGAGAAACGTCTGTCCCTGCTTTTCCCGTAAACCCGTCTATCGGGTGAATCTAAAATTAGTAAGTCAAAGGAAGATTAACTAATCAAATAAGAAACGGCTTGGGTTGTTAGCGGGTTACGCTTGAACTTAACGGGACAAACCCGAAGCTACATTTTCAATAATAGTAGCCGAAGCCTTAATCTTGATTAGTTTGTCAAATTCATGGGCTTTCAACTACTCTTGTTTACTAACACAGTAAAATGCACATAAACATGTGATTCCCTTGGTAAGTAGTTGACTTAATTCCCACTTACATGGACTCCTGATTCGCTAGCTCCTTCCCCCTCTAACGCCTAATCGTTACGGCGATAGCTGAAAATATCTGAGGAATAAAATGGAGCGTTGAACACCATTAGTTATGCACTAGCAGAAATACTAGTCTACAAATTCTCATCCCAGAGAAACTGAACAAGGCGCACGGAACTCATATCCGTCACACGCAAAACATACGTTCTTACTTAAGAGAATCAGAGAAAACAAGAACACGATTCCCACATGAAACAGTGATCAAGAGAGAGAACAAGTCCTACAAGTAGCGACTAAACATGAAACTCGAGATTAGCTATGCTAAGGAAGCATTTAATAACCCAAATCCCTTGGGCCGAGCCCAAAACTAGAACCGAAACTCAACGTTAAGAACCCAAGAGGGAGAAAAACTTGTTCCTTTCCACAACGATCCACAAGAACCAAAATCACTACTCTTAGACTTGTAAAGAAAGTCTTACCTCTAAGATCATAGAAATTAGAATAACCCGTTGGTTAGACTATAAGCGTAGTTAATAAAACAACCCGTTTAAAAACTATAGATATAGGTTTTGAAAATAATACTAATCTTAATTATGGAAATATGTTATAATAAGTAAAATAATTAATTAAAAATAATTAGAATACTTAGCTTAAATAATAATCAAGAAAGAATAATAATAAGTAAGGTTGTACAAACCTTTATTTTCAAAACCACTTAATTATTTTTTTTCAAAACTTAATACTTGTAATAAGAAACATAAAATATGGTTTAGCTTAATTATGAGCTGTAACAAAAATACTTTAAGCTTAATCATAAGCTTATAGGTTATAAAATTATTTTTGAAAAACATTACAATACGGGAATGTTTCGGATTCAATCACACACGTTCGGTACTCGTAACTCACGGAAACCGACACTCACGGAAACCGACACTCTCGGTTTATCTCGAACCCACGAACCATAGCACACCTGAAGCACCCGATTTGAATCCGAAACAACTCACTAACTCACGTGATTAGTATCATAAACGTACATAACTATTTTACGAATAATATTACATATTATAGTTAAAAGACTTTTAGTAGAAACGACTCGGTTAACAATTAGAGTCGGGAGCCGGTACATTCACGACTCGTCGTCGCCGCCGTCGCTGTTCAAACGCATCGTCGCCGACGCGGAAACGAAAGGATGCCGAGTCGCTGTCGTCGCTGCGTAACTCACTCTGCCTCGACACGCTGAGGTTTCGCAGCCCGTGTCTGCACCGTCGCTGCGCGCTGTCACAGCCTCAAGACATCTCACCGAGCCGTTGACGTATCGCTCGAACTGAACAGCCCCTCTTTGCCTTGTCGCTGAACCCGAACAGCCCTCGCTGCTCGCCCGCGACTCGCCGGAACCATCCTTGCTGCATCCTCGTACCTGCGGTACGAGCTCGGAGAGACACGCAGCACCAACAAGAGAGCATGGTTAGATTAAAAATTGAACCGAGGATACCCAAGTTTCTCGATTCGAAATCAATTCCCGAACAAGGCATTCGGAAATCGAACACTCACCCGATCCTAACCCGTCCCACGCTCAGCAACAACAACAACAAAAACCAAAGACGAGCAACACTTTCAACCAAGTAAATTTTCTAAAAAGAACCTATGTTATTCACATCCTAGCGAGTCTCCGACTCGTCTAAAAACACCACAAATTCAGATCCGATCCTACGCATATCAGTACCACACCACAGACAAAACAAAAATCCACTCAACATACTTCAAAGCCAAGCACATACTCTGAAATCCGAAACCTCCAAAAATCAGCCCAAAAGTGAACCAAAACACAACTTACGTGAAAACTGAAATTGAACAAGTAAAACTCCAATTTTCAACACTTAAAATCAGAGTCCTAATCAACAATTAACTGATTCAAGCATCACACATGAAAACCCCCAATTTTCCCTTCCAAATTTTCGGCCAAAATATCCATAAAAATCTGAAAATCCTAACTCAAATAATTTCAGCTCACTACAAGCACAAACCGAGCCCAAACACAAGCAACCCACGAAATCAACCAAATGAACTCAAAAACCCCTAATAGGAAAACATAGGAATCGGACTAGAAACAAAGAAAACGAGTTGGATTTCCTACCTTGATGTAGAAAACGAACCCACAACTCTCGGCTTCTCCTACTCCACGAAATCCCGCTCAACCTTGTGGAGAGAACAAAATCGGAGCCAATGATTCTCAGCGTGATTGAAGAAGATGAACGAAGGAAAAGAAAAAGAAATGGAGATGAAGAAGATGAATAACGGGAAGGAGAAGAAGAGGACGAACTCACCTAAACCACTCCGGCGTCTCTCGGTCGTTGTTCTCTCTTTTTTTTTTCTTCCGTGCGTTTTTTTTTTTCCCCTTCTTGCTTTGGTTTGTTCCAACGTGAAAGTGAAAAGATAAGGGTAATAGAAGAGTCTAGAATACTATATGTGTGGCTGAGAAATTAATGGGATAAGGACCAAAAATAATCCTACTAACTTCCTCATTCTCAAATTTCCTTTCAAATAAACCACCTTTTGTTTGCAAATCGATCCTTTTACTCTCAAAATAAACATCTCGTCCATAATTAAATGGAAACGATTTAGAAAATAAACCGAGATAATTTCTCGTTGATTCTAATTTATTTTGAATATATTTAAGGTGTTTCGGAAATTATTTTCACTCCCGAGACTCTTCTTAGTACTCGAGGACTCACCGAAAATATTATTCGGGAAATTAAAATCATTCGAGTCCAACTCGAAATTCTCAACTCATTCCGAAATCTTTAATTGACCTTAAATATTTATTTTCTAAATCTAGGACCATTTCACGCTCTAGTGAAATTATAATTTGCAACAATACTCGATTCAAGGAAAAAACTCGTTCATTGATTCCAACGTTCACAAGACGAGTTACACAAAAAGCCTTACTTTACAGCATACCTCCGATGAGTCTACGGAACTGATGCTTCTGAGGAAGGGTGACAGATAGGCTAAAGGGTGGGCTTTCAGCTTTTCTATGAGGGGGTTTTTAATATTATTTTATTATTATAATGCTTTAGCTAGCTATAATGCTTTAACCCTATAGGCTACGTAAGCTAGCTAGGGTTTGTGAAAGCTCACACGTCCATTCACCTCTGCTCTCCTCAAAACCTGGTGGTACATTAATCTCTCTCTTCTCTGACACTCCCTTCCTCTGCCTCGTCACCTTGATACGTAATAACGTGTGATATATTAAAGCGGATTTATATATGTATGGTTCATTGATTTCAACTATCGCAATTATTGATTTTTGCATAAATGAGATTGTCGTTCGTCATATATAAATTGGGTTCACCGGCTTATCTGCTGTTTTTTAAGACCACAAGCAAAAAGTCACGCGCATGAGAATAGTTTGCGATGAAAAAGAAGAAGAAGAGAGCACAGTGGTTCCCAAAAAGTTCAACAAAGCTCTTCTTACTCTATCTATCTACTTCTTCTCACTTAATTCCTCGTCACGTGACTTCTATTATTATGGCTGTGTATTGCGATGACGATGTGATATGCCCTTGAAAAAGACGTAAATCATAAATAAACAACTAATTAACATATATATGGTTGTGCGTTGAATATAGGAATCTAACCACACTATGTGTATATATAAAAGCCGGAGGAAAATGTTTTTCTTTTAATCTTAATACTACCTTAATTTAACTGTTAACTATTTTCTTTCTCTCTCTCTTTTTTTTTTTGCTAGCAAACTGTTAACTATTTTCAGGAATCCCCGGTGGGCGATGACGAACAATTTTCATAGCAAGTTAGCAACTTCTTCAACTATAAAAAGTTTTGCCTAAAAATTAAAACCCGTCACAAAAGTATTAACAAAGAGAGTGAGAATAAAGAAACCCACATCCTCATTTTAAAGGAATAATACTAGAATTATGATCACTTTAATAATTTTGTACCAAAATTCATTAATTACATTTTAATAAAAAAAATTATTACTTATCTATAGGAGAGAGAAATGTTTGGTATCAAAATATTTCTAAATGACTAGTCATTTAATTTTTTTTTGTATTTATTTCTTAATCATTTAATTTAATTACATTTAATATTTTAACAAACACATTATGTTTAAAAAATAAATAAACTAACACATTTAACTCTCTCTCTCTCTCTCTCTCTCTCTCTCTCTCTCTCTCTCTCTTGCGTGGCTGATTATATGGGTTGTTAAATGCTAACGGCGTCGGACTGCATAAAAGCGACGTATGGTTCATTTTCGTTCTTGATATTTATTTTGTTCTTCGTGTTAGATTTTGTTCTTCCTTTACATTTTTTTCCTAGTTTAGAGTTTAGATCTTTTCATTAATATATAATGTATGCGAAATGGAGTGATATGTGAAGTAAATTAATATAATTTTTTAAAAGTTTTTTGGAATCTGGAAAAAAAAATTATTTCTTTGAAGATCTATTGATATCTTTGTCAATAAATTTTTGTACGTCAATAAATCTTCAAAGAATATGAAAGTGAAGTATTAAAAGAGATGTAATTTATAAGAGAAATGAAAAAGGAAATTAATAAAGTTAAAAAGGTGAATGTACAAAAGGCAGTAATAGTTCCAAATTAAAACACAAGTAATGGGTTTTGATACTATCAAAATGATCATAATTTCGATATTATCTCAATTTTAAATATATGTTTCTCTTTACTCTGGTTTCCATCGAATCTTCTCGAATCTAAATAATTCAATAAAAATTAAATTGGTTGTCGTTTTTTCTTAATTAGATTTTTCATGTTTTACGCATACCCAATTTTTCTTGTGTTGTTTAAATGGAGAGAATATATAAAAGAAAGGAAATTATGATGGAAAATGTTTAACTAACATTGGGATTTCATTGGAAAAATTACATGGATGGTATTTTAAAAGTGCAACGTTCCAAATATAGTTGGTGTTTTGAATCCTTTCAAAGTTTAGAGGTTTTCAAACTGTAAATGTCATCTTTCTTTTAAATAAAATAGTAAACAGTAAATTAAATTAAATATAACCCAAAACAGTAACAATTTTTGGATTAAAAAAAAATCTATAAACATAAAAAAAATGACAATTAAAAACTTGAAAAAGATTATTTTTGTGATAAATATTTGGACCATATTAGTTTTAAAAAAAAACACTATCACAAACAATTTTCACAAATATATTCTATTTTTCATGAAAAATAGGGTGGAAAATAAAGCGTCTAAATTTTAAATGCGGGCCGTATAAATTTCTATTTTCTCACTTTATTCTCATATTTACCCTTTATTTTCCATAACATCAAAAACAAGATATAATTTTTATTTTTCCTCTTAATTTCACTTCCATTTATATGATCACTCGTGTTTTCTCATTCTCTCATATATTGAATTCCAAACGGGTAACAGAGGATAGTCTATGAGGTGTCAGTTTCCTTCTAATACAATTCTTGCGTATGCGGTCAATCGTGGTATCCTTTTTTTTTTTATATACAATTAAGAAGTAAAAAGTTATTCAACTTTTCGTTTTGTTGCAACTATTTACGATTTTGTATCTTAAGAAGCATAATAGAATTTCAAGGAATATGCAAATAAAAAAATAAAAATAAAAACTTGTAAATTTCGGATTCACACATCTTATAATACAATGAACTTGATAAGATTATAGCTAGTTTCTAGTAATGGTATCCGATTCTCTACCAAAGTTCATTGAAAAGACCAAGCATTTTGTGCCTTTCTTTTTCTTCTAGCACAAAACATAGCTCACAAAGTTCACAACATCATAGCAAAAAAATAAGAATTTTTTTTTTCCTTTGACATAAATTTTGTTGTTCAGTCACCATATCTTATCCAATGGTGAAAATAATAATAATAAATATTATTTTGCTAATTAATATTCAGAAATGAAAGCTTACCCATAAATAATTGAAATCATACATGCATGTATTATACAAAGAATAATCAAACACGTGCAATTTATGATACTACATAACAAAAAATTGAAACGTAAAAGTCCTTGAATGCTCTCTTTCCTGGATTCAGGCTGAAATACAGCTCAATTAAAAAATAAATATTAATTATTAACTATACGAGATTTAGAAAGAAAAAATCAGAAACCCATAATTGATAATTGTAGTAACTGTTATTACCAATTATTAATCATACGTGATAAAAAAAATAATAAAAAAAAAACCCAAAACTCAAGAATGAATTCATAGAATCATCAATCAATATGAAAAACCACACACAATTCCGAGACCAATACACCAAAACCTACTAGAAAATAAACTCTGTTCACAATTCAAGAAGTGAACCAATCCCTCCGATTAGACTCCACTATCCAGCTAATAGAAAATTAATAGTCTAAAATAATAGATTAAACAACTCTTTTCATAAGCCTACCCAGTACTCCGAACACTTATTTATACTAAAACATAATTAAAATAGCATAGACTCAATAACTAATGTACTAATTTACCAAACGAGTGTACCATGCTAAGTAGAACTAAAAAAGTCAGGATGAGTCTACGGAAGTGATGCTTCTGAGGAGGGGCTCTTAAGAACGGAGCGAAAGCGTGAGGCACAAAGAGACCTTTGACTCGCCTGACGTGAAGCGCTTCGTTTGTGGGAGCTCGAGCTTGGTGAATATGGTCAAGTTTGCAGCTGGAAAGCAGGATTTCTTCCTCGGTTTCTCCTATTTCGTTTGTGTTCGGTTCGTCCTCGGAATCCCGTGGATTTTCTCCCACGGGCTTGAGTTCGACGTCTTTC